>NC_091148.1:5261320-5421320 GCF_041381155.1 Argopecten irradians | reverse complement strand
AAAGGATTTAGCATCAGGCAATGACCATGGTTGTTGTCTTCCTACAGAACAACGCGGTGGAGCAAAAAACATATGTTACACAGCACGAATATACTGCAGTCTCCCAAAACACGCACCACGCACTTAACACAACACACCACATCATTGGGAGGCCATAAATGACCACGGCTACGTTAAAACACATTATGTTTTCAAAGTAAATTATCATGTAAAGTAAAATTGCCTAGTGAATTTGCAACCCGTATTTGGTTCTATTCTTACTATGCATAATGAAAAGATATTAACCAAACTTTGCAGCAAGAATAGGACCGAATACGGGTCGCAAATTCTCTCTTTTTACTTTTTACTTTTTACAGAAAACATGTAGGTGGCACAAAAATATTTAGATCGTATGAAGGGGAATAACTCTAATATAAATATTTCTTTTAATGTATGAATGCGACAGATTGTGTTTTGGAGTTTAAGATGCTCCACCGCTGACAAATGGTATTTTTTACTATTAAAAACAGGAGCAGACGATTTAGTATTTTTCTTTTGTTACAAAAGTTACTTACGTTACACCATTACCACCATTGAAAATTTTGAGCATCTTATTTTACTTCAAGTTAAAAATATGAAAAATAATTAATTGCATCCCGAAAAAATTCCGTACCACTATATCCTATATGGAATGAACTACTGAATGCGCATGCACCAAAGGCAAAATAAATTATTTTATATTATCTTTTGTGTTAATTATACTATTATATACACGATTAAACACCAATTATTGTTCAAATGATGAATATCATTTATGCTCTGTCGGCGGTGGAGCATCTTTAAAGTTCCAATTTAGTATTAGTTGGTTAGTTGATAAGGCTTAACGTATTATTAACCGGTAAGGTAATTTAAAGATGAAGTTACAACACTAAACAAATGTGAGATTCCCTAAATCTATAAGTCTAAAAAAGAAGGTCATTTGATAGGTAATTGCAATGTTACAACTCGCATTGCACAATCAATAAATGAGAAAGCTCCGCGTTATAGTCATCATTTTAATATTTTTCCTTTTGTTTTCAAACATCCTCGATATTCCAGGGGTTACCATCGCTGTCATTATAATATTCATTTAAGCAATAAACAGTTACCAAATTGTAGTATATAGTCAATATGAATACAATTTATGTGACAGATAAATTGAATGTCGCCTGTTAGTGTGACATGATTATTTACCTGTCACCCAAATTTTATTCATATTGACTATATACTACAATTTGGTAATTGTTTATTGCTTATATTTACATTAAACTATTTTTTGAAGAAACGTCGCTAATAATGCGTTTAAATTTGCCCCTCGTCACATCGCAGCAGGTACAAAAACCGGAACAGCGGATATTTTCCAGATATGATATAGTTCATCGTGGTATCATAAATAAAATAATCAAAAATACATTTTATACCACATTAAACTTTATTTTTAGCAATAATACGTAATTATCTACAAAATAACATAAACTTTTCAAAATATCTAAACATTTTATCTCTTGATTTGACAGTTAATATCGCGCAATGTAGATACCCTACCATAGTAGTGATGTGGTTCCGAATCAGCGCTTGGGGAAGGACGCTGCTGAGGTGATTTAGCTGATGATGGAATTCTATACGGCGAGAGACAAAGTGGACAAAGTGATTTATTTAAACAACATATTTTGACGTTGTATAATGGGATTTTTTTGTGCCACTAGAAAGGCAAGATGCAATCTAATTTAAATCTGACTTTTCTATAATAGTTTTGTAGGATTGAGTGTGCCTGGTTTCGCTTTTATGAACTCTGTATGTTTCTATCAGTCAGATATCTGTCGTTTTTAATCAAAGAGTTCTTGTGATAAAGTTGGTTCTCATAGCACTGTCGTCGTTTTTCTTCGGTCTAGCCTATAGCTAGCTTCGGCATAATACCATGCCAAGCGCCTTCCCCAAGTCGTTCGCAGTGATGTAGAGTCTACTGTAAGGTAATTTAATTTCTGTTCTCGGAAGATAGGTACATGTATTACACTCCGGAATCAGTATTGCTGAGTACATTTTTATGTTGTGTAAAGCTCAAACGATGTGTTTGTTCCTAAATTAATTTGAACATTCCATCAGTTTAAGCTGAGTTTATCTCGAAATTACACTGTGTAATTCAACTTCAAACAGTCTAAAGCTTTCCAGGTACCTTGAAAAGCTCTTACTAAAGCCCCATGCTGTATTTTTCCTTGTGTTGCCCGACTGTCTCCGATCAAAGTGGTTTTTAATTTACTCCGGTGTTCCGGACACAGTAGCAGACGACGTTCTAAGACGCTGGACGACGTTTTTATGACGTTTGTAGTTAATTTGGTATTTGGAAAGCGTCCAAATATTAATTACTACAATTTTAAATGTTTGTGTCTTGATTTTCATTTCATTTTCATTAATGCCAACATTTTTAATTTAAAGTTTAATTATTTAGAATACAAATCCTATGTGATGATAGGCTACTAGTTTTGTTTATTGTTTACTGACGGGCATGTTTGTTTACATTGTTTGTATTCCTACACAGAGACCTCATCACTGTAAATTGCAGACATACTCTCATATACTACAATTTGGTATACTAGTGGTATATAGGCGAATGCAACATGGAATGTACATATAGTACAATTGAATGTTATGTGTGCGACAACAGATGAGACAGGTAGTTGGCCCTCTGATGTGCAGTGGAAAAGATTTTATTATCTTTTTTAAAAGAAGCTTTTAAGAAGACATGTCTCATGATTTGCACGCATATTCATATATCATAACCACTAAGACATAACACACAGCATTTTGCACAGATTCGTATTTTTACTGAACTCCCATGCGTCATTTGGAGACTGCATCGATCATAATCACGTTCTTATATTAACTTTGTTGTTAAATGTATGAAAGTGCATCTCTTGCGACAATAACAACACCGTGAAAGTTTTATGCATGCAAATCGCGAAATTAAATACTTACTAATTAAATCTTTACTAATCAAATACGTGGATTAAAAAATATCCACGTTTACAGCATGCCAAACATTACGAATATGAACATTTTATCGGGCTCTTGTTTCCTTTATCATGTATGTAACTTGAAATATTTTTTTAAGTATCATACTAGAATTTTTAGATACACGTTGTATAAAAAAAATGCCACAAGACATTGCAGTTTAAAGACATATTATTTGTATCAAATATCGTAGTGGTAACAAACTACTGTTGTGGAAAGCATACTTACATATAGTCACAAAGAAATTATTGACGATTAGCAAAAAAACTTAACAAGAAAGAAAATTTACTTCGCATTTTATTTTATCATATAAAATTTCATATTTTTCAGAACAGTACACGTATCCCAATGCAAAGTTTATCACAGAATGTTGCTAGTCGATCTGTTAATTCCATGTATCTTTACCTAAAAACATCCGTACGATTTATAACATTGCATTTGATGCAATGTCAAAGTTCCCACATCATTGTCAAATTATTTGATATATACAGTATCAGGAAAATTCCATAATGACAAAAAGCATCAATATTTTAATAAGATTGTCTCGGGCTATATGACGTTTTGCTCCTGGAAAACAATAGACGTCGTACCCCTGTGATAGCTTCCTCGCGAAAAGGTTTGCTCACAAAACAATATAGAATGGGATTGATAGCACTGTTTAGAAAGTAACTCCGCAGGAATAGATGTTGTAATGCCCTTTCTAATGCTGTGGGTGTTGGTGCATTGATCTGAAATGTTCGCAGAAACGCCAATATTAGATAAGGCACGAATGATACTATGAAAACAAGAGTGACAAGAAAAAGCATAGTGTTGGTTCTAGTTGCATTATACTGAGCAGACGACGTGCTGTCCTGTCGGAAAGTGTTTCGTCTTCCAAGTTCATAGCTCTGCCTCTTTTCTGACTGTGTCTTCCCTGCTCTGTTTTCAGCATGACGAAAGGAATGGTGACTGATCACAACCGCTTTTCCAGCGCACGAATACAGTACCACTAAAATGACGTCACTCAGGACATGCCCGACCGATAGAACTATTAATATGATCTCTTGCGTAATAACATCCACCCCGTCCGCAGGTAAACACGTTTTCCCATGAATCACCTTTTTTTGCGTACCCGTCACAACGGCTTTGAGTGGCACTGTTTTTGTACCATAAAATACTCCAAACGGAATTCCAGTTATACACCCGAATATAACTGCGAAGCAAACAATTTTATATGCAGTTGTCAATGCCATTCCCTTATTCTTAAGCGGATATCGAATTTTCCTATATCTATCAATGGCTATGCTGAGCAATACGACCGTAGTGGAATGATTACAAAATGACGTCACAAAACGGCTAAGCTTGCATATTTCTGGATGGTCAAATCTCCAGAAATTCCTCAACAGGAATAGCTCTGTTGATATCGATAGGGAACAGTTTGCCAGATCGATCACGGCTAATGTGAGAATAAAAGTCTGGGCAACTGTACGTTTGCTTTTGAAGCCGTACACATAGACAACCAAACCGTTTCCTGGAATTCCAACAGAAAGTAGTACGCATGCGTAAATAAATGACGGAAGGAGATACAACGAAAAATACCCATCGTTGTATTTGTCCAATATTGGGCCAGATGATATAACGGTTTCTATCCCGGAGACATACTCAGATAAATTGTTTGTACTATTTGATGAGGATACCTCAGTTGTAGTACTGTACACGTTTGATAACGTTGTATTCTGCATCCCTTCAAATAACCTGCAAAACAAAAACAAAACAGACAAATAGAATGCTTTGAAATCGTTTTTTGGTTTATCAGGTTCAAATGTCCAGGGGTAATATAAATGTATCATATGAGCAATATGTAGCGGCGTGTGACTGCCCGTAGGTTTGGAGTGGCTGCGGTATATTCGCGTGTGTCTCCTTGCGAGAGTGGAACCCTTTCCATTTATATAGTTCTGTTTATATAACTTATACTGCAAACACAACTTTTTCGCGGGAAAATTATTTTAGTATATTTCGCGAATGGATTGGTCAATATTGAGTGAAAAAAATATCAAAACTGATATTTTCACTCGGGTGATAAATACTACATACATTTTTATCATGAAACCTTAAATTTCACTCTAAATAATGGAAGGAAGCATTTTACATGTAAAAAGCGAATTTTTTTCGCGGTAAAATTGTTGAAAATAATATTAGGTTGCCGTGAAAATTAGTTTACAGTAGAAGCTCCACCGATTACATATATTAATGAGACAGTATTGTATATGGTTGGTGTTGCACAAATGCCGTTCATAGTATGAAACAAAACTCCTATCCTATGGATATGGGTACATATAAACACAGGGACCTGGCACGAAAATTTTTAACCAATAGTATACATATATATATTATAGTATCAAGGGTATGAACTCGGCGGTCGAAAAAAACGGACCTATTTTTTTTTAAAACCGTGATTATTTTAATAAATTGGTTCTATACAACATTGACGGATATCTTACATTAAAGAGAAATAATTTATCTTTCCATTCTGGAAAATTATGAGATCCAAAAATATAAATATATAAAAGTTTATTTTAAACTTGTATACGATCCAAACGAAAGTCATAAGTTACCGCCTCCAACGCTTAGAATGACTATTTTCGCATGTCTGGAAATAAATGTTGTTTCCCGCAATGGAGCGAGCTTTTCAGTGAAAGCTCTCTGGCTAAGAATCAACTGCTTATGCGACGTGAATAAGGAGAACATTGAAATTTAAAAATGTTGTGAACTGCTGAGAATATGATATGGAGACGAATTCGAGCTATGACAACAAATATGATTGATGAATGATCTACCAAAACCACATAACCTCACTGATCTTCGTCTCTATAAGGTGATAAAAATGGCGCGGTATGCATATTCAAACACTGTGGATATTGAACTTATAATTATAAATTTCTGTTGAACTCAGAACCTTTTTGGTGTGTAGACGTCGAAGACGGAAAGTTAATAACTTTTTTTATTAAATATGTCTAATATCAAACTATTACATTTGTTTCTAATTCCAAGAAAGCGACGTATAAAATATCTTCTTGTTAATATGACCTGAAATGATGTCAATTTCATATGAATAAACTTTTTTTTTAAATGTTCATGTGAAATTCAGATCATTTTTAATTAATATCAGGTCAAAACATTGACCATGAATTGACGTTTTTCCAAAAGCAACTTGAACTCAAAAGAAACTGGCCTGAATATTTCATGCTGTGTTATATAATTGTAGGGGCTACTAAGCCTTACATTATACCAGCCCATAAAGGAACACAAACAACATACACATCTACTAAAAAGAGATGCACACAAAATATCAACTTGATAACATGTAAACACCGGAAAATCACACTTCAGTAAGCCTCTTACCAGACCGCTAATTGTACTTTAGGGGTATATAACTATTTGAGTCAGTGCATGGACACGATTGAATAAGGCCTTTATTTATAGAAATATTTCATATTTTTCGAAGATTTGCCTTTTTTAGGAATTTCATGACAACTTAACAAACACTCTAATAAGTGTTACAATGTGAGCAGGAAGTTTTCCTTGACAGTAGAAATAGACTGTACACTTCAAATTTATATTGATTTATTCATCGTTACCATTATAGGTCAGAACACTATAACTATACTATGTCCTATATGGGATCTAGAGATCATAAAATAAGATAGCCTTAAGTTTTTACCTGTAACCAGTTTTGTCCGAGACACGGCTGTTATAGCAGTACATTATTTTTAATAATCCCACCGACCATCTGACCTGGTACGGGTTAACATGATAGTTCACCTTAGCAATCCACCATGCGACCCCGAAATCCCAACCAGCGTACAATGTACCAGATCATATTTAGTATTTAGTGTAAAGAGAGTGGGACGACTGGTTTATCAATATAAAGTGAGTGGTGGGATATTTTCGCCGTATGCTGCAATGAATTACAATCTCTTAAACCTGGCCTAGTATAAACTTTACAATGGTAGACAACACCGATATACCGCTGACACCCATACTCAGTTTTTCGAGTGCTGTGGTCAAATGGTCAAGTTGTCGTACAGATATATGTATGCGTGCATATGAATACATCATTACATGAAACAAACTTGAAATAAATAACAAAAAAAGCAAGTTCTGACGCAGCACTAAAACTTTCAGAAAAAGTCATAATGATATTTAATAAGTCATAAATTTATCTCGTTATTTACGTACATGTAGCACAAACAATTCATTCGTATGTCACTCAACATCATGGCGAATTATTTGTATGACGTACAACTCATATAATCATATTATATGCAAATATTAACATCTTTGAATTATTTATGTCTTAACCTAGATTAGATTTGTATAAACCTACTTAAATGCATCTACTCTGCATCTACACAATTTCAAATAGCAAAACTTTGGGTGATTATCATTGTTCATCAAAAGTATATTCATCACGAGATATAAAATATTACGTTTCGTTGTGTTACAAAGTACTTGCCTGTTTATGAAGACCAAGTAAGTAATATCTGTTCCCGATGAAGTGGGTCCCTGCACGCTTACATTTCCTCTGCTGTTTACTGGTACATAACCCAGACTATCATATGGCCTTAGCGGCATACACTAAATAATGGTGTGGCGTAACCCATACCTACCGGGTCACAATCATAGTAGTTAGTCCCACAAACGTGATGACGCCATTATGATAATTATATTTCAATAATAACGCCAGCATTAGGAATGTCCATCCACGAACATATGTAATATAATGATGCTTACGGGACTAATATGTTAATCAATAGATCTCAATTTGACTAACGAAACCGTCCATATTGCCTTAACGTACATGTAACTCTGACTGTTGTGCCCGTTTATAGACACTAGGGGAAATGAGAATATCATGGAAATGTTTCTGTACAGAAGTTTACATCTGTCTTTACACGTTAGGTCTACTGTGGGTCATTGTTGTCCTTATTACGTCTCTGCCCGTAGGCGTTCGCAAGTCCGTGAAATAAAGTCTCTAGTGAAGAGTAATCCTTAATCTTTATTTAGACATCCAAACCAACCAACCAACAACGGCTACTGCATACTACAAACAAACCATAATTGGTATGTTTGCTGATTCGCATTGACTTTCTGTTATGAGCTAAGAACGACTTCCCCTATATGCATTGTGTTGAGTGTGGACAAAAAAAAACCTTTCAAATTTTTGAGGCGATCTGTCCCTTTATTAAGACATACAAAACGAACACGATTACATAATAGGATACGAATAGTAATAGTATATTATTCGTGTTTTGATCTCTGTTCGTTTTTTTTAAATTATTTTTTATAACAGACGGACACTTTCCCTTTTTATAGTGCGATATCACTGAAACATACCATCAAAAACACCAAACAACACATCCGACCTTGTCACTTTATACTGACTACTAGTGAACCAGTCGTCCCACTCTCTTTATATCGAGTGTTTATTACATCTATAAATATAATCAATAATAAAGTAAGATATGCAAATTAACATATATTGAACCTTTTAAAAATACCGACAGGTAGACCATCTTTTCTGTGCTGCCACTCATTCTCTGAATTGAAGATTTCTTGTTTCATCTAACCAATAGATAAATATGGATGTATCGTTATAACAGGCACTTTATCTAAGTATTACTAAATGTACAATCCACAGTTCAGGTCCATAAGTATTTTGAATTAATGTATATCATAAAAATGCGGTCATTCTTAAGATATTATTTACTATTCAGACTTGATTATGCATGAACATGAATTTAACTCTTAAAGTAGATCAAAGGTCCAGGCAGTACGGCAAGACAAAAAAATTTCCGGATGTGACCGTGCATATTCCGAGTCATTATATGTGACCGTCAAGATGACGTTAATAATTTTAAATAATATATTTTTTTCTGATTTTAAAAGTAACGATATAATACGATTGATCCGGAACATCATCTCAGTCTCAATACCCCAGCATTTTATTGATTTACAGTGATCTTCGTTGAATGAAAGTCCATACATGTTTTAGGAAACTGTCGTATACATGAAGTTGTGTTTTGTCTTCTTGTAATGTTGCCCATCTTTTATTTCTATTTCACTTACAACAAACCGTCGGACACAGAACAACGTCCAACGTAGATACATTATACCAAGTAAACGAGTCTTTTAGAGTATAGCATTCTCGGTCGGAGACGAAACCTAAAGTCGCTTTCTCAAAACTCAAAACTAAATCCGGGAAGCAGGAAACACTAGGGTTTTGACTTTGATTTTACGATCATTTAGGGTCGAACATTATCTTTAAATACTCAAGACTAAAATGCTCATGATCAAAACAATTAGTATTTGAGATGTAATGTAAAGCATTAAATTAAAAAAAACCATATGGTTCAAAAGATATATTTAAGACGTTGTTAGTGTGACTGTAAAACGAATTCTTTATTTCGGAACAAATAAATGGGCATGTTAATTAAACATATAACAGTGCGAAAATTGAATGCTGCGATAAAGTAATACCATAATATATATATATTTTTGAAATTATCACGAAATCGAACTTATCTGAAGAAATATATATTAAGTCATTTCAAATGTTCGTATTCGAGATCAATTTGATTAAAATACAGATATTTTAACAACTCTGTTCAATAGAGGATCTGACAACATCCCATAAGGTGTCATGGTCGGATGACATATTACGACGTGTACTTCAGATCAAATATATTTTCTACACATTGTTACGTCAATTGCTAACGCCATTTCGTCCCTGTATACATGTGCATATAGTTTTGATGTGCACTTTGTGCGAGATTACTACATACATGAAAATAATTTTGACAGCTTTTTTAAAACTATTTCATCCCCAGTCAAGATTGTTGCAGTGCCAATTATTGGCCATTTCCAAAGGTCATCTTGACGTGACCCCCTAATAGGATGTTGTCAGATCCTTTTATCAAACGTAGTGATAATAAGGATCTGTATTTTAATCAGAGTGGTCAAAAATATCTTGGATCGTTATTAGGTACAGTAGTTTATCTATAAATTTGAGATTCAAGATTGGAACCCATGTCTTGTCATGTATTTGTCTGCTCCTCTTATATTACACATGTATACAGTTCATGTCTATATATCCAACATGAAATTAGCTAACACAATACTGCATTATTGATTTAGTTATTTCATATGATATAATTTCACCTGATAACATACACCAGGTATATATGCATCTTTCACATTATGTGTATGACACATGTCCAAGAAAATTTTACACCGTTATGATAAATTAATTGTTAGAGTACCAAATCTGAAAATATTTTTGGTCACAGAATTTTCATTTCCTCTAATTGTACACACATGTTAAACAAAAATTTGCTCCTGGAGTGATTCCTAGTCCAAACCAAACCAAATACTGTGATGTGCCTGCAGCCATTCTGTAAAAGAAAAGAATATGAGAACATACATACATACGTACAGATGTATAACATGTAGGCCTTTCATGTGCCAAAGAAATATTATTTGTTACTTTCATAAATTTTTCAACAATATCAATTCAGAAAAAAACCAAGAGATGAACAATTTTTCATTCTTTTTTTAATACCCTAACCTAGTATCTTTTATAAATTATAGACCTAAATCTGATAAATGAATGTGTGCACATTGAACATGTACTCAAATGTACTCTAAGTTGAACTGTATGTGTGGAGGGGCTGATGGGAATATCACCTGTGTGCCATGTACAATATTTTAGCTATAGAATAAATAAGAGTTTTACACATTGTTAATATACTGCATTTGATAATTGCGTTTATAGATAATGTAATAAAAATGTAAATATACTTACATTTACAATGTACCTTATTTACTGCCGTCAGTTGGAAGATCTTGTCACTTTGAAAAACGTGTTAGCCTAAGATATTCTTAACAGTGTAAGTCAGTATTACGTACTAATACTTAGAGGCAGTTGCGTGATATCGATGTAAGACAGGGCTCATTTTCACAACTATCACCAAACACACTGTCATAAATTATCAGCATGATCACTCAGTCAACATTCCAGGGCAGCTGTCTAGTTGACAAGTTTATAATCATGAGCTCGACTGCCCGACTGCAAGTTGGTCTGTCCGGCTAGTCACAAGTCAGTTTGCTATTAATTAAAGTTCCACGATAAACTAAATCTTGGTGCTTCATGTTTGTCTTTCTTCTAGTGTCACATTATAAGTGCACTGACTCTATATTATTATCCTAATGACGATGGAAAGACGTCACTATCACCTCACACATGAAAACTCGACCGACATTGTTTACATTTCCGGTCATTGCGCCGATATATACGATATATCGTAAAATGATACTATTCTTCACTAAAACTAAAAATAAACACTTGTGACTTCATGGAAACATCTTATTTAGGTTTTTTTAACAGTAAACACCTTAATAACCAAAAAGTATTTAGAAAATGGTTCACGTCATAGTAATGTTGCTAAAGAGTTACGTCCCTTTACACGGATCAGTTCACGTCAAAATCAATGAAATGAAATTCTTTACGATCTGGTAAATAAGAATTCAATGAACTGTTTGAAATGCATACATAAATATAGCAAGGCTGTTGCTGGTAATATCAATTACGTAACGTTGTCCCATAACACCAACTTCTATGCACTGTCTCGGTTATTTACATATTAGTGATCATGCTAATTAAATTACACGATATATATTTATAGAACCACTTACCATAAGGAGTTGGGCTATTGTTAGGAAATGGAAACATCAGATCAGGCATCCGTCTAGTCAATGGAAAATATGCTGATATCAGATATTCTATATATGGTATTAAGTATTAACAATATTGGAATCATTATCAAGAACTGAAATGTGCAAGTCTCCGTAAGAATGAAATATTTTGTAACAAAGTATGATTAATGGTTTTCCCTATGAAATGAATGGTCAGCCTAACTATACTTTTACCAAGCTAAGTGGATCGATTTCGTTTTAGTTCTAAGAAACACTACCATATTTCCTCATAATAATTGAATTGAATTGAAAGTCTAAAACAGTAAAAACATAAACATTTCGGACTTGTATCAAATTTGATCAAAAATATAGAACAGTATGTTAATTTCAATGAATACGTTTGTATTATTTAAACAGGAAAATGAATCGATTACTAAAATTCGAATCAAACTTAATTTGGGATGTAGAATATCAATTAGCTTTGGGGCGAAACGTCTGGGACATGTCGACACAACGGCCAATTTTCTGGCGAAACGTCTGACATTCATGTCGTTTGCTACACCAAGTCTTGTGCTGTACGCTATTTAGCTTGTAATCAAGTTTGAGTACATTAGTAATGTTTTCCAAACACAAGTTTGTGATTAGAAATCAAGTTAATCTCCAAAACGTTCATCATTGCCCACTTGAAACTTTATTAACTCTGATCTGATTATTTTCCCCATTTTCTTAAATAGCTATTTGGCCCATTATAGGCCTAGTACAGTTTATCGTTACATTTACCCATCTGATCTTACAGTGTTTTTCCACTCTTAGTGTAGTATTGGTCAAAAATCCTTCGCTGAAGCGCTGAATACAAACAAATAAAATTTATCCACCATGCAGGTAGCCTAAGTAGGGCGTTAAAATAATTTACACGTGCTCCATTATTATAATACCCTCATAACCTCAACAAAATAAACATCTTTTCCTTAAATAAAAGTGGTAGGTTGAACTTTCTGCTCCTGTTTATAGCATTCAGCATAACGGGACTGGGACGACTGTTTCTCCCGTTGTCAGTATAATGCGACCGGATGGGTTGTGTTGCTTGGTGTTTTTGGCGGCATGCTTCAGTGACATAGCACTATAAAAAGGGCAACAGTTCCACTATACAAGAAGACACAAAAAATATAAACTTTATTTATTTTACATCGATTACGAAACAAGTTATACAACTTATGTAAATCACTCTTGATGACCCGGATGTAAGCGCGCGAGGGATCTTGGTGTGGGAGGAAACCGGAGTGCCCGGAGAAAATCCACGTGATCGGGCAGGTGACCCCTAACCTTTTCACGTCCGTGCCGGGGATCGAACCCCGGCCGGCTAGGCACACGAATATATCACAGTCTCCGAAAAACACGCACCTTGCACACATACACGCACAGTATTGCGCACTTTTCAGCACTTGGACCAAAGTGTCAAAAAGCTTACAAATAATTCGTCAGATAAAGCCATTAGCGCAATTTTAATTACATCTCAGGACTTTAGACTCATATCAGGCCCTTGTATAATGCAGGTAGCTATGTTTGTGTTTACACAAACTTTGAAAAATGTGTGAAATTGTAGCAATTAATCTATTCAGTCATACTTCACGATGTCCATGATCGTTTTTAGCCAGACCCAGCTAGCAAAATCAGACATGGCCAATTAATACCGTTCAAAATTAGAAATTATCTCTTCAAAATTCTTCAAAAGCACAAACACCTGTGATCTCAGACAAAAATTTACTCACATGAATGAATAAAACAGTCAACGTGAATGGTATCCTGTTTCTGTAGGCAGGCAAGCCAATCATAATGGCCGCCATTTTGTTTAGTCAAAGATAATAATGAAACCGGAAAACAAAAAATCCGGATTTTATTTAACATTGTTTTAAAGATTTTTTAATAAAATATTTTTTATCAATTATCATATTTAAATTATATTATAACATAAATATATCATAAAAATTATTGAATTACAATATGAAAAAAATAAAAATATATGCATATTTAAGGCTTTTAAAAAGTGTTAAAAAACACAAAATGTGGTTTCGCACATGACCCTTGTTTTGACCCTTTCACCCGTTTTTTCAAGGGTGATCACCCGATTTGACTTCATCAGAGGATGGCAATACTGCACGCAACACGCGGCATGGGAGGCCGTCCTTACATGAACCTGGCTGTTAATAGGAAGTCAATTAATCAAACAAATGATCCACCCATGCAGGAGAAAATGAACGTCAATCATGATTATGTTTATTCCAAAGTGGGTGATGTTATTCTGACAAATGTCAGCATGTCAACCACCTCATCACATAGTTGATAATGTATATTCCAAAAAGGTGATGTTAATCTGACGATTCACAAACCATATGTCAACCAACTCATCGCGTAGTTGATGTACCAGATGATGGGAATTGTTTCTTTTCGTGTATTAGTTATTAATGCAATCACTCAAATGACCTTAGGCTCTTTATTTGTGAACATATATACCACAACTGGGATTAATTTAAGAGGCCGTGCCAATAAGCATCAAGCTTTAGATGGAAAATGAAAAAAGAGAAATTATTATTAAACAAACTCCATAACAAATAAAGTTGTTTGGAAGGCCATTTTTACTGATTGGATATTTGCATGGAAAATTCAAGCATTTATAAAAGTGACATTAGTATGAAAACAATATATATTCATAATATGAAGTATATTTTGATTAAAATAAATCATCAATAAACAATTCAAAATTATAGGATGGTTGCTATGGTAACGGTAATCAGTCATATTCCTGATTTCCAAAAATTGCTGAAAAATGTGTACTTTTTATTAAAAGATTATGGAAAATCCGTGCATTTGCAATGCAATTTATATTATTGAGGATAACTAGTGGATGTTAAAGAAATGACAGGAAAAATAAAATTGGGTAGAAAAATTACTTCTTTTCAAAAGTAGATGCCAGAAATTAGGTCATTTTTACTAGAAAAATAGCGACAATTCTGTTCGCTATTCTTTCAATAATGTATTTGCTTCATTAAAAAAAATCACTGCTGGAAGCTTGTTAAGTATGCTCAAAATAAATAAATTATGTAAAAAGTGAAATTTTAGGGTTATTTTTCATTAAAAAGTCCCTAGCAACACTATTTTTTCCTTAGCAACAGCAACACTATTTTTTCCTTAGCAACAGCTAATTATTGCTTATATTTCTAGTGCCTGATCATATTATCTCTGTAATATGTGAATTGTAAAACTACTTGACACTTAAATACAGTTAACTCCTTTCACCAAACCATATATATATATATATAAATGGATTTGAGGGAAAAGGCACATATAGAGACAAAACTGCATCAATAGAAATTCTTTTGTCAACTTTAATTCAGCTTATATAAATCAAAAAGATATTAGATTAGTGAAGTGACTATGCCTTTGATGAAATACATGTATTTTTATACTTGTTTTTTGGTTTAGTTTACGTCCTATTAACAGCCAGGGTCATGTAAGGACGTGCCAGGTTTGTTGGTGGAGGAATGCCGGAGTACCCGGAGAAAAACCACCGGCCAGCGGTCAGTACCTGGTAACTGCCCCACATGGGATTCGAACCCGCATCCCAGAGGTGGAGGGCTTGTGGTAATGTTTTTTATACTTGTATCCATATAATATCCAATATGACAGAGAGACTCAAGACAGGGTAATTATCATTATTTCAGTAAATTCGTAATTGTATAATAAAGAGTTATACATGTTTATCTGCCCTTTTCGATCGGTACTGATTGTGATGTCATGTGTTTGGGAGTTTTAGGTCTATGTGATGCCATATTTTTCATAAAAAAATCTGCATGTTTGCTCACAAAATAATGATATCAAAACTGATTCTTACCTGCAACGGGGATAACTTCGTGATATACTAAGACAAAGTAGGGACGACATTTAAAAAAAAGTTTTATTTGATAATAGACATAATGCCTAATTTCACTTGACATTCCACACTATAACAGTATATCCTCACTCACAAAATCACAAAACATCAAATATACATTGCACTCTAAATAATTATAACCTCATCGGTCCTCGCACAATAAACTAATGCCCAAATCAGTCATCACACTGAAAATTATGCCCTCATCAGTCCTCACATTGTACAATTATGCCTCACATCGATATCAGTCATCACGCTGTACAGTTATGCCCTCATCAGTCTAGCTCCACTGCAAAAGTATGCCCACATCAGTCATCACGCTGTACAGTTATGCCCTCATTAGTCATCACACTATAAACTTATGCCCTAAGCAGTAACCACACTATAAACTTATGCCCTCATCAGTCAGTACACTGTAAACGTATGCCCTCATCAGTCATCACACTGTAAACTTATGCCCTCATCAGTCATCACACTGTAAACTTATGCCCTCATCAGTCATCACACTGTAAACGTATGCCCTCATCAATCATCACACTATAAACGTATGCCCTCATCAGTCATTACACTGTAAAATTATGACCTCATCAGTCATCACACTGTAAACGTATGCCCTCATCAGTCAATACACTGTAAAATTGTGCCCTCATCAATAATCATCCTGAAACTTATGCCCTAAGCAGTCATCACGCTATAATATTATGCCCTCATCACTACTGAGTCATCAGTCATCAGAGTGTAAATGTATGCCCTCATCACACTGTAGCTTTTGCTTCTCATCAGTCATTACTTGACTGTAAACATACACTTATCAAATCAGTCATCACACTATAAACTTGAATGTCATCATTCAACATACCCTCACTAGACTGAAATATCTTCATTAAACATCCTTTCACAACATTTGATGTCCTCATTAAAAAAATAAACTAAAATGTTATGTCCATATGGCTTGATAACAGATCTCTGTAGACTCATTTTGTGAATGTATCTGTTCCAAACTGAAATTACAACCAACACACTTTAAGCTGATTGATTTATCTAAATTAATAAGCATCAATAACTTTTATCTTTTGATATCATACACTTCACCAAACTGTGTTGGTCAGTTAACAACTAAACGTCTGCATAGTGGTTAAGATGTCGCGACATATTACCACAAGCCCTCCACCTCTTGGATGCGGGTTCGAATCCCACGTTGGGCAGTTGCCAGGTACTGACTGCTGGTTGGTGGTTTTTCTCCGGGTAGTCCGGCTTTCCTCCACAGTTCTTGCACGTCCTTATACGACCCTGGCTGTTAAAAGGACATTAAACTAATATCAAGAGTATCCCGCTTCATATCTATGGCTTGGTGAATGTACGAGTGATAAAATGTCTGCTAGACAGAACTCCGTGTATTTTAAGTATAGAACAAGCTCCTTCGATGGTATGTACAATTACTATGGGTCTTGCACTTGTATTTTATTGAACTATCTTAACTTGGTACACCTTGATAATTGGTCAATCAGCAATACCTGTCCTGATCCACTGAGTCTTTTAATGCAGATGTCATTCTAGAAGTTAAGATAGAAAAAAAAAATATTTAAAATTTACTACTAATTGATTTCTAAAACAGAATGTATGATAAAAATGAAACAGATAATATTGCCGTCGGCAGCACAAGTTTCAGAGTCAAAATTTTAAAAAAATTATGCCTAATAGATTCAGAATTAGAGACAGAAAAGTTTGTACAGATGGTCAGAGGGACACTACATTAAACACACACATTTGTGTATGTTTTATGATGGAACAATTAAATGATATGAATTACAGTAAAACAAGGATCAGTCGAAGTCAGCGCATCTCGCATTGATTACTTCAGTTCTGATAATATGTATATGATGAAAATTTAAAAAAGAAACCCCGAACACACTCAAGAAAGGGTTTTCGACAAACTTGTAGCTGACACGCGGATCACCAGGTGTGGCATATGTAAATGGATTACTTAAACACTATTAGAACGGTCAACCTAACCAAATAAAATGGGTCGATTGGTTCTAGTTCTGAGAAACATTTTTTTCTGATAATAGGGCAGACGAAATTCGTGTAACACTTTGGGGTTATAGCGCTTAAATGTGATACAAAATATAAACTATCAGTAAAGCTACATCACCGCGAGCGGCTGACTTCCAGGAAATACTTACGTAAACGTGCATCGATTTTATCATTTCTGAGAATGTATAATAAAGAAACTACAACATTTCCATGAAAAGGTCAAAGTTTTGATTCTCCGGCAATGTTATTACATTGTAACTAAAATGCGGACCCTTTTCTTACTGCAATACATCATACACTATGTCAATTCAAGATTATATAATATATATCAAATTTTCTTCACTTCTTAAAATCTACATGACACGACAAGGGACTACGTAGATGTCGGCCAAATTCTACTTGAGTTAAGAAATATAAGATCTTCGTTACCCTTGTTACGCAATACACTCTGTCTATAAATATCACGTCTGTTTTTCTATACACTTCGATAAGCTGTGTTTTGTATACAGAATCAACATGAGACCGTGAATGGTAAAGAGTTATCATTTTAAAGATATTTTACTTCGTACATCCCATCTAGTCAGCATCATCTTCTCTGTGAGAAATTAGCAAGATACAGCAAGTCTTATTATAATTAACAAAGATTTATTAACAGCAGCTTTCGTAATTTCTGTAGATGACAATACTGCATTAATAATATAAAGTATTGCATGATATATCTTGATACAGGAAAAGCATTCTACGTTCTTTTAAATAAAAAAAATAGAAGTAGATATTTCAAAAACGTTGTCAAACATTAACCGAATCCGACAACGGTAGACATACCAGATTGAGAAATGCTGGCAAAATAATATCATTTTAGTATATTCTCTTCATCTTAATTGCTATTTCCCTTTCCATAATTTTCTTCAGAAAAGACAGGAGGGGCATAGTAGAGAGTGTAACGTCAATCTTGACTATAAACAACCAACGAGTAAAGAAAGGGTTATGTTTAATAGATTTAGTTTTATATCTTCGACACTTCCCTACTGCTTCAGATGAAACTAAGCATCATACAAAGTAGAAATTACAGAATGAATTTGCATTTCACAACCAGACCGTGAATTAAGCTCCGTAAAATGGGTGGAAACATGGATATCATTTTCGAAATTACAGAATGAATTTGCATTTCTCAACCAGACCGTGAATTAAGCTCCGTAAAATGGGTGGAAACATGGATATCATTATCTAGGTTATTTTGTAATCATGTATTTTTATGGGATGACCTCGCAAGTAGCAATCATTATGTTTGATCGTTAATTCATCTCACGGCAATTAAAAACGGAAATGGGCGTCCCGTGGCGTGGAAACGAGATTTTGATAACATCAAATATGCTAACTTTATTACTGTATTACTTATCAGGTTACATAATTATTTAATGCATCTGAAAATTCCGCCCCTCGTTACAGCTTCAATGGGAATATGAGGTCTAACATTTTGGATTGAACGACAGATATAAATGTACAGAAACATGATGTAAGCATGAAGAAAGATAACAGTTAAACATGTACACCTTCATACACAACGATAAATACAAGGGGTAATATAATTCTTAACTCAATATATCGATCTAGAAATGTATTGAAAATACATTGATTAATATTTATGTCCCCAAAACGAAGTGGGGATCCTAATTTTTTCCTTTTCGCTGTTTTTCTTTCCTCTTTTCTACTTGTTTTTGTTGTTCTTCTTATTCTAATCCTTCATCCTTTTCTTCTTCTTCTTCCATAAATTTTTCAGACATATTTTTCATAAAAAACATTGCACTGAATTTATTGACATTTAGATATCTAGCAAGGTCTGGAAGTGTGCGATCATATACCTTATTGCACAGAATCATCAGTCAATATGGTTTCTATTACCTCTCTTATCTCAGTGAATATTGGTATATTAGGGGTTTTAAGGAATACTGAATGCAGTACAACTATGAAGATCTCAAATGTAAATGTATATGAACCCTGAATATTGCTGAAAGTGGGTCATGCTATTCAAAATTACCGGTTCTGAAATCAATTTTCAACCGTTGGTTTAATAAAGGATGAACATGGAAGATTGACAATAATTGGCATATAAATGTTTTGAGGAATGCCAAATGCAAAACTTTCAAAAACATCAATTGTGATGGTAACCAAATAGCGGCTTCTGGTCAAAATTTTTGTACCCGCAGATGTTAGTGCAAAATTGTTTATAAGGGAGGAATGGTGAATGCAATCCTATGACCGCGGGGCGTTTGGGGAATTTCTGTAATTAACCGATCGCTGGTCAGTATGTAGCCAAGGCTTGTGCTCGCAAACACTCGTGTATTTATTCCTAGTCAGAGCAAACGTCAAAGCATATGCACAATGCAAAATATTTACGTGCGATTTGATTGACAGCTCGCGATCCGTAAATAATCGCCCATTTCAGGAACTTCTTGGTTTTGCATTCAGTATACTAGACAAACTGCAAACTATTTTTATCATTTGTGTCATAAGGCTTCTGTAATTTGTAACATGGAAAGTCATCAACACAATGTTTCTAAATCGTGGCATCGCTGAGTAATTTTCAGCATGCTTCTGAAATGTATTAAGTTATATTTCCGAAGACTGCCTGATATTCATACGAGTTGGAACAACTGGAAATATCTTGTGTTCTGCTCCCTTGTCGAGACACAACACTAAAGCATTGTCAATGATGTAATATTTAGCAGCTCAGCTAAAGTGAGTACTTTAGCCTTTGTCAATACATTACCAGATGTGCTACACTATATATACCAATGATGTAATATTTAGCAGCTCAGCTAAAGTGAGTATTTTAGTCTTTGTCAATACATTACCAGATGTGCTACACTATATATACCAATGATGTAATAGGTTTACCTTTGTCAATACATTACCAGATGTGCTACACTATATGTACCAATGATGGGTTCGTTATTGGATTATATCTATTAACGGCTTGTCATACCGCAGATACCTGGACGATCGAGTTGTCCATAGTGTCTATCGAACGGTGTAAAGGATGAAATACAACATATCCATAGAGACATTAACATTTAGATTTCGTCCTCTGTGGCTTTCTTTCCCGCACTTTTCTTTATACTACCAAGATTTCGCATCGCTGGTCGATTGAATGGAGTTATTTCCATCTGAATGTATGATATCTGATTTAGCGGTAATTTGCGAATTGTTATGATGCTGTAATTTGATTTTGCCACAGAGACTTCCATTACTCTAATGATAATCGTGATATGCATTATGAGTCAATAAATGCAGCTTAGACTTGGTGTAGTAATACATATATACATGAATGAATCTTTTAAATGTCTGGATTATTACAAATGGATAACTGGGGGGCGCTACTCTATTTATCTGTCACTCAGATCGCATTTATATCGCCATTAATTGCATGCCGAATGTAAAATGTATTATTCATATTTTACAAATATTAAGCTTAAAAATAAGTCATAATGAGGTAAAAACGGTATAAAGCTAGTATATTAATAATCCGGAATAAAAGGCCAAAATAAATTCAAAGTAAAATCAAAAATCATTTCTAGTGCCACTATAGGGCCTTTTTCAGTCAAAAAAAACTAAAGGGGATACAAATATAAGGGATATGGAATATGAGATAATAGGCCAGAAACATTCATATGTCCTATTTAAACATATTTCAGTTTGGTATTTGCTTATAGTTTGCCTTCAAATAGTAATTTAATGAGAGCAATCTTCACATCTTTTACCAATGCTGTGCTTATGATTAACAGCCTGTAAGATGGAATGTACATCTAACGAAGTAATGCACATCAGGACATCATTACTCGCTGACACAATCATCCATCAACTCGTTCGTCAGTCTCTGGACAGAAATATATTTTTTTATTAATGGAAACATCTTGAAACGAGGACGTTGTGACAGTAATACATAGTGTATAACTGGAAAAACATGCTGATGTAAAAAAAATGTATCGTCTGTTTGTTACTTGAGATTTTATGCGTAAATCATTTAAAATTGCTCCACCGCCGACTGAGCATAAACGATACTCATTATTTTAACAATAATTGGTGTTTAATCGTGGTTAATATTGGTTGAACAAAAAACGAGGAAGCATCGATTCTCGCTTTAGTAATGAATTCATACTTAAAGCTTTAGAAATTGTTTTGAAACGTAATGCTTTTTCTTTTGATGAAAGCTAGGCACTGCAATGGGTACTAAAGTAGCACCCACGTATGCAACTTTGGTTTTGGGATACTTAGAGGAAACTCTTTATTCTAAAATTGAAGTTAAAGCTGACAATGCAAGTTAAAAACATGCAGTTGAAATTTAAAAAAAAAAATATTAACGAAATTTTTTTTCTCAAAAATTGTTTCTGAGACATCCCCTAGTTATGACAGTGTGGTATCTAAGGAAGTGGCAGCCATTTTTCTTTTGCTCTGCTTAGTAACCTTCACTGGCCAACCCCTTATATAAAGCACGGGACACTTGACACGTGTATCATTCTAAACATATCTTGTCTCAGATACACATGCCCCGATATTGCAAATAACAATGTCAAATTGAAAATAAACACTGCACTCACCTGACAATATTTCATTGAAGTAATAGATGAATGTGTTGTCAGCTGCTATATCCCAACATATGTCCAATACGAACTAATAAAACACTTCAATATACACTAAGTTTTACACGTACATGTACAACGACACGTGTGTGTCCTTGATAGTTGTCGCTCGTTCGGGTCAGGTACGTAATCACGTGTATATGGTCAGTTGAGTGCGTCGGGTACGACGATATACGTGGAGATATGTGGACGGATTATTTTTGGATTTCTATTCACTTGCGTTGGAATTTTATTTTGAGAAACATCTAAATGCCAACTTAGAGGAGTTGACATGTTTTCTTGCTAAAAATAGTTCCATATAGTTTTACAGGTGAGGGTTTTGTTTACCTATTTGTAGGTGATATAACCTGTGGACTGCTAGGTGTATAGGTACATAAATGAGCGCGCGTGTGTCGATTCACGCGCTTTATAAGGGGTCGGTGAGTCGTCGGAATGTAAAACAAAAATGGCTGTCCTCAATCGGGGAATGTCTCATAAACGATTCTTGGAAAAACGAGTATACTTATTTAAAAAAAAAATCATGTTAATAATTTTAACTTGCATTGTCAGCTTTAAGTTCGGAAGTACTTTTAGTGAATTTGTTAAACATAATTTTAAGGTTCCTTGATGATTGTTTTATCATATGGCCACCAGACAAGGATATAGATATTTTATTTCATATGTTGAATGATCTCCATCCATCAATTTGTTATACAATGGAGTGTAGCGAAATTTCTATGCCATATTTAGATGTTTTAGCTCAAACAAAAGAAGCTGGTATAAATACTACGGACTTATATTGTAAAGCAACAGATGCACACAATTACCTGAATTTTTATTCTAATCGCAGTAAACATACTAAAATAAATATTCCGTTTAATCTCGCCACAAGGATTATTACAATTGTTAGTGAGAAGAAAGTACAAGATATTAGACTTGGTCAGTTACAACAATATCTTAAGGCTCAATTTTATCCTGTTGAGGTAATAGAGCATGGTATTAGAAAGGCAATTGAAAAGGGACCTTTTACATCCCGTATACATGAACATAAAGTTAATACGGCTTTGATTCCTTTTGTTTCTACTTTCAACCCAAGAAATTTCAATATTTTTCCTGTGATTAAAAATAAATGTAATGAGTTAATGCAAAGTAGTGATCGTATGAGAAAGATTTTGAAAACCATACAATTGTGCAAAGTAGAAGACAACCTAAAAATTTAAAACAAATGTTTACAAGTTCCAGGTTCAATAAATCTATTGCTGACCCCGTGGTGTCGAAATGTAAGACACCTAGATGCGGTACATGTCCAATTATTATTGAATGTAGTACATTTGTTTTTTAAAAATGTCTCGCATTTTACTGTAAAAGCAAACATGAATTGCAAATCGAAGTGTGTGATATATGCTATAATTTGTTCTCGTTGTGGTGATTTTTACATCGGCCAAACTAGTAATGAACTTAAACACGTATGACTGTTCATAGGCAACAAACAAGAACGGATTCTCTACGTAATTTGAATGTCAATAAGCATGTTCATGATTGTGCAGGTGATCAATTTAATGTTATACCTTTATATCAATTACATTCTTCAGACTCTGTTTTGTTGGAAAACAAAGAAAATCAGCTTATAAAAATATTAAAACCAACTCTCAATAGGCCATAATAGAAAATTGCGCAACTTCATATTATTGTTATGTAAACGTGTGTACCTTGTGACGTCACGCTATTTATGACGTCATTAATTTGTTCTTTGAAAAATAAACATTTCTTCTCCTGAAGAGCCATCATGAAATGGTGAATGTACAAGAGGAAAGTCGTTGACTTTTATTATATATATATATATGTATGTCTAATTAACAAAAGAAAATGATAGAGAATAATAATATTTTGCTTTAGGTGACGCGCAATTAGTACTTTATTGCATAAAGGTCAGGGATTTTTTTCGGGATGCAATTAATTATTCTTAATATTTTCATTTTGAAGTAAAATAAGATGCTCAAATTTGTCAATAGTGATAATGGTGTAAAGTTAGTAACGTTTGTAACGAAAGAAAAAATACCAAATCGTCTGCTCCTGTTTTTTGATAGAGAAAAAATACCATTTTTCAGCAGTGGAGCATCTTTATTTGATTTTATTCCTATATTTAAGGAAGTGCCCCATTTACAAATGTGATTTTAGGCATTTAGTGTACAGCAAGTTTTGTTTCGGTTCGAGATTGTTACAGTATGAATACACGCCTCGAAGCACTTATAAAATTCACAAAAACAATTTAGTATGTCCTAAAAACATCCGGATTTTAATGGCTAAAATAGCGGATGAGACGCTGGGACTAAAGTGCCATTCTGATGTAGCAGAAAAAAATCACAATAGTTCTGTACGAGTTCTTTCCCTTCAATTATATATGTTGCATTGGAAATAGGCCTCCATTGAAAATTAACCCAATGTCAGTGTTCAACAGTGAATATGAAACACGAATGCATTTAAAAATTGATCAAGCAGTTAAGAAATTATCTTAGAATCAATTGAAATATGAACGTTGCAAATTCTCAATGGATAATCTGTTGAGGAAATGATTTTAAATTACAGAGACTTTCCTACGAATTTTCTACCTACAATCAGTATATGTATCATAATATCAACTTTGTGTTACTGAGTTTTTAATTTTTCTTGGCCAAATTTTATCCATCGATATGCTATTGCAATATTTGAGCAATTTATTTTTGGAAGGCACGTGCAAGTATTGAATTTCTACAATTCGTTTTTTATATATTTTACAACGAAGCGATATCGAATCCAAAAATTATTGAAAATCTATTCCTGGCTCTGAAATTCTGGACATTTTTAGTACTAAGTACATCCAGGAAAAAAAAACGTTTCTTAGCATAATCTGTATAGAAAGAAAAGAAGATAGAAATTGTCATTGAACAATTTGAAGGGCTTTTCACTAACATGGAATATTGGTAAAGATCATTCATATTAGCAAACGTGGTAGCTCTTTATCTCAGCATGCAACAGGCCCAACATCAGTTTTCTAGACCTTTCAGAACTTTAAAGATTTTAAAAGGTTATTTGGCCCATGTGCCCTTGAATGAAGGCCAAGTTCATTCGTATTAACAAACATGGTAGTCCTTTATATTAGCATGCTACATACCCAATAACAGGTATATATGCCTTCCAGAGGTTGAGAAGAAGATTCTTAAGGATTTTTTTTCGAAAAATCGCACTATTGAAAGTTGACCCTTATTTCCAACCGTAAGATGATGTTTGACTAAAATGTTACATTAGTTGTTTAGCGGCTATATTGGATTTTTGACGGGGTCCATTCTCTACCGTTTTTGACTTCCTACAAACGTTCTTATACCTGAAATTAGAAAGTTTTCAAAATCACAACATTTAATTTGAACTATTGGCAATGTTTATCAACGTTAAAATATCGCCAAACACAACAAGAAATTGTATCTGTCGGCATTGAGTGTATACAACGGAAAGAACCGAATGCTTCTTTGAGTTCAAAATCGGGGTCGCTGAAAATCTTATCCGGCTAATGGATATAGATATAATAACACCACTAAGAGGCAACTTATATTTTATCGGTTACATTGGCCCCATTAAGCGTAATAGCCGATTCACATTTACAGCTCAGTGGCGTAGGAAGATGAAACGTAATTTGCGGGAGGGGGGGAGGCAAAGGTCCTCAATATTTGGAACACCCCCTCCTCGCCCCGCACCCACAGGAGGAGATTAATTCTTTAATTCAACACACAACCATATATACTTTATAAACTTTTTCATAAATCGTTCAATAGAATCCTTGTACACATTTATAGACAGTGGCGAGGAAACTAATGAATACACAAATTACCATGCGAGCGCCGAAGGTGCGATATTTTGGTGTTTGGAGGGCTGAGATTTTCCTACGAGAAAAAATATTACGATTTAGAATGGCTAAGATGAGTTTAACGATGAATTTTGATGAATTTGCGAGCGCCGAAGACGCGAGAATTTGGTGTTTGAGGGGTCGGGGGTCTCCCCCGGGAATAATATTACGATTTAGAATTTAACGATGCCTTTTGATGAATGTGGGAGCGCCTGAAGGCGCGAGATTTGGGTGTTTGAAGGGGTCCGAGGGTCTCCCCCGGGTAAAAATATTACGATTTAGAATGGCTGTGATGAGTTTTACGATATATTATAATGATTTTAAAGCGTTCTTAACATGATACTTTTTATTTAAAGTTACCTGCATTTAGAAATGATAATTGTGAATGCCGTCATATCATTATGCAACTCTGCTCGATCTGAACATACCGGCTTCACACCATCTTGAATCTTTTAAGAGACTTTTTTTTTAAATAGTACGTAGAATCCCTTGATTGATATTTTTAGTCTAGTTCACGAAAATGTGCAGGAGGACCCTTTTTTCTTTCAAATGTAAATGAAGAGGCGGTCTTAACTTTTACGATTCTTACTGTGTCTTTGTTGTCCATGATAACCTCGAGCACTCGTCCCATGTTCCAAGCGTTTCTAGGAGAACTGTCCATCACTAGCACAAGATCACCGACTTTCAAGTTTTTCTCAGTCTTAGTCCATTTTTGTCTGCTCTGAAGCAAGGCCAGATACTCCTTGATCCATCTGGTCCAGAATATGTCAGCCAGATACTGAACTTGGCGCCATCTCCTCTTAACGTAATTGTCCGTTTTCTTGAAAGTTCCAGGAGGTAACCATTCACCTGGTCGAAGTAGAAGGATGTGATTCGGTGTGAGTGCGCGCACGTCATTCGCATCGTTCCATAACTCGGAAATTGGTCGACCATTGAGGATGGACTCGACCTCACAAAACAGAGTCTGGAGATTTTCATCGTCTAGCCGGACGGGTTGTTCGCGCATGACTGAATGTAGCAACTTTCGAACAGATCTGATTAGCCTTTCCCATACACCACCGAAGTGTGAAGCCGAAATGTCCAACAGACCGATGAGCGTCTTCGATTAGAAGTTGAGACATTTTCGATTCCTTGGGTAGAATTATGGGGTGTTTCGCGTCAAACGACATATCTGCGCGTTCTTCCTCCTACACGCAAAAGGCCATTGTCTATGTAAGGGTCAAGATCGCGAAGCTTCGACGACCTATTCACTTTACCACAACGTTGAAGTGATTCCTCTTGAAAGTCTGTTCGCTGTACATACCGCGCGAGTGCCATCTCAGATCGGTTCAAAGCATCACTCGTCAGAAACAAAGATTTCACTCGTTTTGGCGCTTCTGCCAACCTACTTTGTCTATCGGCAAGTATCGCTGTTTCCATCATTTTTTTCACGGATCTGCGTGTTGGATTCACATGACTTTATACGGTCAGTTATGTCTTTTGTCCGTTGAACAGCTGCTTTCAGATTTCCGACTGCCGTTAACATCCATGCGGTGATTCTTTTCAATTTCGTGTAATCCGAGAATCGCGTTAACAGTCTGTCCATTCCCTCACATGAATTGGTCGTGTCCAAGGATGCAGTGTTCACCACACGTTTTACTTCCGTGTCATCGTTTTCAATTGTTTTGTCCAGGTGGTACTCTGGCCATTCCGATTCCGATTTCCATAGAAAGTCTGGTCCGTTGATCCATTGCGGATTCTGCCGAAACTTGCCGATACTCAGACCACGAGAAGCACAGTCAGCAGGGCTCTTTTTCGTATTGACGTACCTCCACTGATTTTCCTAAATAGCTTCGCGAATGACCGATACACGATTGGCGACGAAAGTGTGGAAACGCGCGTTCTTATTGGCTATGTATCGCAACACTGATGTACTGTCTGCCCAGTAGAACGTTTCATTGATTGGGTATCCGAGTTGTTCCTTTATCATTTTACACAGCTTGACGGCCGATGAAGCCGCTGTAAGCTCCATTCTTGGTACTGTACAGTTTTCAATGGCGCGACTCGTGATTTCCCTAGTAGGAAAGAACAATGAATGCGACCGGTTTCGTCGATAAACCGAAGGTAAAACACCATTTCCAGGCCTGTATCACTCGCGTCCGAGAAGCTATGAAGCTGAACTGACGTCACGTTTCCGAAGTCACTGGGTTTGTAACACCTTTCAACTTCAACGTTTTCTAGTTCGTGTAGTTGCGAGATCCATGTGTTCCACTTGCGAAGATCTGCGTCGGTGATGTTGTCATCCAAACGTAGTCCTTGCTTACACAAATTCTGTAGGATCGACTTGGCGGTCAAGATGAATGGCGACGCGATACCAAGAGGGTCATAGTCCGAGCTGACCATCGAAAGGATTCCTCGTCGTGTAGGGGGTTGGTCTTTCAAGTTTATCTGAAACCCCAGCGTATCTTTTTCTGTGAACCAATGTACACCCAAAGCACGTTCGACTGGTGAATTAGATTCAAGGTTTCGCTGTTTTGATGTCGAGCGGTTTTCCTCTGGGATTGCCTCTAGCACAGCCGCACTATTACTCCATTTTGTGAGACGGAAGCCGCCTTCCTGACACTGAGCCGGTAGATCGTTGATCAAAGCCTTTCCCTTTTCGTCGGATACGGTAGAAGTCAAGCAGTCGTCGACGTACATGTTACGCTTGATGGTTTCCGTGATAATCGGTTCGAACTGATGACCCTTTTCTTCTGCCGTACATTTTAGCGCGAAGTTACAACAGCTCGGAGACGAGGTTGCTCCAAAGAGATAACTAACCTTTCTGTACATTTTGGGTTCTTTGTGGAGATTTCCATCAGGCCACCAGAAGAACCTCAAACAGTCTTTTTCACTTGGTGGAACGATCATCTAATGAAACAAAGCCTCCACGTCACCTACGACGGCCACCTTTTCTTCGCGAAACCGGATTAGAACACCTAGCAGTTTATTCGCGAGACCCGGACCTTGGAGGAGCTGACTGTTCAGAGATACGCCCATGTACGATGCAGAGCTGTCAAATACGACACAGATTTTTTCAGGCTTTTTGGGGTGGTATACACCGTGATGAAGCAAATACCAAACGCGACCGTCGTTTCTCTCAAGCTGATCATCAGGAACTGGCTCTGCATAACCTTTGCTTAAAAGATTGTCCATAAAGTTCACGTAGTCCGATCTGAATTTATGGTTTTTGAACAACTTATTTTTCAGGCTTTTGAGTCTCTGCGTGCCTTGCACATTGTTGTTTGGAAGTTTGACGTTGCGATCACGAAACGGAAGAGCTATACAGTAGTGACCGTTCTCAAAATGTACATATTCCTCTACCTGTCTGAGGAAATGTTCGTCTTCTACAGAGTTATCACGTTTGTCGTCGATAACACGCTCCGGGAAATCATGGTTGAATGATTTTCTGACAAGTTCATTTAACGTGATATCGCTATATACTTCTGCCCGATTCACGTCCAGTTGTAATGCATCATCTCGTATGATATTCCACACGATCCAGCCCAAGCGCGTTCTTGTGGCGTGAGGCGAGCCACTCGGACCGATAAGCACCTCAAATGGGGTGTAAGCGTCTGGGGCGTTATTTCCCAACATGATTCCAATGTTCGCATCAATGTTCGGTATCGATATTTCTTCATATTTCGGTATATGGTACCGCGAGACTGGCATCTCCTCTTTAGTGTACACTTTTGGCAGACTGACTACGTTTTCCATGTCTAAGTCACAAACTTGAAGCCCATTCAAGGCGTAGGTGTTCATTTTGTAAGGATTACCCATAGTGTTCAGAGTAACCACTTCCACCAAGTTGTTTCATTACGTGCTCCGTACAGAACGATACGCTGCTTCCGGAGTCAAAGAAAGCGTAGGTTTCTACGGTATGAGGTCGATTCTTAAGTTTAACTTTAACGGGGATAACCGCCATAGCACACGAAACGTCTCCGGCCCCTACTCGACCGTCTTCGGCAGAATAATTCATGTTTACGACGCCTTTTACATTGGTTTCGTCGCTTTGAGATTCCGATTTCAAGTTCACTTTTGATTCGTCATGCAAAATCATAGGATGTTGTCTGTTGCATGTTGCGCACTTAAGTCGATTTCTACATGTTCGCGATAAGTTTCCTTTCTTCAAACATCCAAAATATAGGCCTTTCTCACGTAAGTGTTTATATTTGTCTTCAAGGCCAAGTGCCTTGATACCAGAACAGTCACCGACTGAATGTGAGCTAGAATCACAGTACATGCACTTGAGTTCTTGATTAGGTCCAGTAGATTTGGGCGTTGCTTCAACGTTAGCTGCGTTAGAGACTGCTGTACTTCTGGATGGTTGGAAATTAGAAGTGCGTTTCGCTTGAACTATGCTATTTTGTGACCCGTTAACAGCTGCGGTTCCGTACGTGGGATCGTTCGCCTTCTTTGCTTCTGTTTTTACGAATGTAACAAAGTCTTTAAATCTCACACGACCTTTCATCTCTTTGGTACGGAAAACAATATTGCACCACTTATCATGCATGTGGAAAGGTAATTTACACATAAGACGCTTAATGTTCACCGCGTATTCCACAACATTCCCAGAATTCAAGCTTTCCACCGCGTTGTCGCATTTAACAAGAAATAATGCGAACTCGTCCAGCGATTTGAAGTCACCAGCACGTATCGTAGGCCAATCGAGAGCTCGTTTAATGAACGCAGTCGCTGTGATCTCATTGTCGCCATATCTCTCCTCTAACTGTCTCATAGCTGCGTTATAAGCGCGATCTCCACTCAGATGTCCGAATCCTGAAACCACTTTGTATGCTTCCCCAGAAGTTAATTGTTCTAAATAATTCATTCGCTCATCATCATTATCAGTTTTCTCGACAATCTTTGCCTGAAACTGTCAAAGGAACCTCCTATATTCGAGCGGTTCACCGGTGAACTTTTTAATCTCTGGCATCGGTTTCCTCAGATGTTGAACAACAGAGTTTATAGCATCTTTTGTTGAATTAACGAGCGTTGCGTTATCTGTAATAGGCGTTTCGACGTGAATAGCATCATTCCGTTCGGTAGTAGGCGCGATTGGTCCCACAGAGTTCGAAAAGAGAGCGCAGTGAGGATTTGTTTTGTTTTGTCCGAACGAAGGCGCACTGCTTCTAATTGAGCTTGACAAGAGCTGTACGTCATAACTAGTCGTGTTCTGTCCGAGCAAAGACGCACTGGTTCCAATTGAGCTTGACATGAACGGTACGTCATAATTAGTCGTGTTCTGTCCGAGCAAAGGCGCACTGGTTCCAATTGAGCTTGACATGAACGGTACGTCATAATTAGTCATGTTCTGTCCGAGCAAAGACGCACTGGTTCTAATAGGGCTCGACAAGAATGGTACGCTAGGATTTGTCGTATTCTGTCCGGACGAAGGCGCACTGGTTCTAATAGAGTTCAACGAGAATGGTCTATTATCACTCGCGACATAACGTTCGGGGGTAGGAACGCTGGGTGTGGCGTAGTAAGTTTGGGGAACAAATGCCTGGGTCCTATTGGCTATTTCAATCGCACGCTTTTTCTGCAGTGCCAGCTTTCTGGCTGATAATTCAATTTTTAATTGCTCTTCTTTCAGTCTTTTTGCTGATATTTTGCTCGATGATCTTGACCTGCTACTACCAGTACGAGAACCTTCATCATTCATCATCTTGTTCATGCTGACTTTTGCTGACATATACTTTAACGAAATACTCCTCTATCTTAGCTTTGAAGTCTCGGATAAACTCATCGCGGACAATAAACGATCCGGTATAGAGGTCCCTTTGATCATTATCTGTCTCTCTTTGTAAATAATGTTCATGCATTTGGAGAAAGAGTTCATAGTTTTGCATCCATGACGTGTACTTTTTGCTTATTACTTTTACTGAAACATTGTCCGAAACCATTTCACTAATATAATCAGAAAGTCTCTTTAAAACTTGATAATGGTTGTTTAATTGATCAAGACTATAGTCTCTTCCTGTTTGTGTAAAAGTTCTGACACGTTGATCATGACGTTCAAGAGACGAACTTTCATCATTTAGGCCTATTTGGGCATCGGACGTTTCGGCCATCATATTTCTTTGTTTTTGACCGTCAGTTTGCCTTTTGTCTGCATCGACCTTTGAGAGGTCTTCAACATTACCGTCTACATTTTGACTCATATTGTTTATTTCGGTAATGTTGACTCACAATTTTGGTTAATGTTGTCGGATCCGTTTTATCAGCGTAAATTAAAATCAGTCAATTCGACCACCCAACACTTTGTAAACAGTTCAAATTCACGTTTATTCATCAGTATCATCAAATATATGCATTTCTTACCGAATACTAATGTCTCCTATCTTGATTTGCTGAGTTACACAGTAGTTGTTAACGATAGTGGTGATAGATTAACCGAAATGTGTTTGCTGATATCCAAAATTATCCCGACAGATTTTCCATTTCCTGTGACAACCCAAGGGGCGCAACTCTAAATGCTTGTAAAAAATAGGAGACGTCTGCCGGAAAATATATCCGGAAAAAATATTATTCACCCAAAATCGGCATTTACAAGGAATGTCCATTAGACGGATAAAGACTATAACTAGAGATATATAGGGGATGCCCATTAGACGGATAGACATTATAACTAAGGATATAATGTATCGGGAATGTCAAATATTGATATAATGATAAAAGAAATACACGTACTTACTTAGTCCACTAAACATGCCTGTATTATTAGTGTTTTCCCCCATTTTTTCCTTATTATAAAGTCTATATATTAGGCCATTTTTTTATAAGCCTAATAATATTAGCAGTTTTAGCGGAATAGTACCTATTAGTAATAGCATGACAAATGAAAATAAAATAATGGTAGAAGCAAGTATAAAATCATATCATATAGTGAAAACTCTTCTTTATGGCAGCAAAAACCTGTACAGTATAGGATTATTTACACTTAGAAACTCTTGACAAAACTTCTGCATACTTTTCAACGTTTATTAGATTAACACAGTAATCAGGAACCTATAGTCGATAAGTTTGTGTTTTCAGTCGATAGCAGATATGTCCATTAGACAGGCGAGTGTTCACGCGTCGCGCATGCACATAGGGGTTGTTTAAACTCACCGAAAGATAATAATATAAAATAGTGACTAGGTCGTTTCTATTTATTTTCAGTTTTTCTCCATTTTGAACAAAATTGTTATACAAACTTTTAAATTTTGTTATTAACACAAAGTACACAACTTTTACAATTATTTTTAGTTCTATAATTCTTTTTATCTTTTATTACATGATTTTTTAACGATTTAGTCCCTTTAAGATTTGCGAGTCATTTCACTTTTCTTAATGTGCACTGGTAGCGCTAGTATGTATGGTGTTTTTAGATATGCCAGACTAGTAATGTCATCCTCGATACTCCAGGTGTTTGACTTTGAAGTTGAGCGTCACTCTCTCTGTAGTCTTCACATGAAATCTTTGCTGGCCTGTGATTGGGTCAGACTTTTTACTCTCAGCTGCCTTCAGTTTTACTATGAGATAGTGCAGGGGTGTAGAAATGGTAAGTGATCGGAACCTTTGGAGTATCGAGGATGTAGTAATTAATGTAGGACTTCACACAAGTGACGGAATTTTTTCATACAGGTAAATTTACAATGAAATAAAGGTTTCCCAACAAGTGACTACTGTTTATTATGTTTATCAACCTCGATGAAGAAGGTTCTGAATTATGTCATATGGCCAGGACACACAATAGTATTTGAAAGTGATAGTTTCTGCTCCCGCTTTGCCCTCAGCATAATGGGAATGGGACGACTGGTTTGCAAGGTTGTAGTATAATGTGAGCGAATGATTAACATTAGTGTGTGTCTGTTGCACAGATGGGTGGTCTGTTCGTGTAATAATTAAACCTTTCGTCTTGCTGGCCGGAGTTTTCTCAAGGCCCTCGAGCCCTTACTTCCTCAGGGCACTCCAGTTTCCTCCCTCCAACTTTAAGACCCCTCGAGCCTTTACTTCATTGCCTTCGAAACTGATTTTCTTAATTTATATAACTAATCGATGTAAAACAAAGTTGATTGTTACAGTGGCAGGTGTTCAACCATATAATTGATTGTAGTGTGTAGCAGAATGTGAAGATTTTGTCATATTTTAGGAAACATCCTTGTTTTTTATGACAACCGTGTAATATTGTAAGAATAAATAAATAACAATTCAATAGAGACCATAGATTTATTTTATCACATCAAATGCATATTCTTTTCGATCTCAAGCAATACCGGCATATTGTTTCAATGTTTCTAAGAAAATCCCAGACGTAACAAACAAGAAAAAATATTTGAAATTACCCGTATCATTTCTCCTACCGTGACCTTGACCCTGCGTTACACCTCACCTGGGAGTTCGACCTTGGTAAATTACCATTTGAGCACTTAAAAGCTGTTATCACTTGATTTCGGAACTGTTGACTTACAAAACAGTAAACAACAGGATTGAATACACTATTCATGAAGTACGACCGAAGAAGAAGGTTGTATATTGACTTTCCAATGTTGGAAAGATTTGCTATCTCTTCCCTGTGTGTCGCTCGTAATATCACCACTACACAGTAAGGTAAAAACGACACGGCGAACACGACCGTTACAAGAAATAACATCATTGTAGTTTTTCCAGCGTGAAGGGCCCCAGACGAATTTGAATTCCCACTTGCTTTTGATAGCTGTCTACGCACAATCTCAGAATGAAGAGTTTTAGGTTTTCCCTGAGGACTTGCTTTTGCGATGGTCAATTGTGACCGACTTGCATTTCTTGCAATTTTATTCCAGACTACAAATGAAAAGTTCCTAGCCCTCATTTCTTCTGGTTTTCCATCTAGTTCGTCCATGGTACAGCTAGCAGCTGATATTTCCGGCGCTGTGTACCTACTTCCGGATTTTAGTGATTTCCGGTTCCGTCTCTGTCGAATTATTGCTTTGCCAACTTGTACATAAAGCACAATGAAAAGAATATCTCCTGCAAAATGGCAGGTGAAGAGAAATCCAACAAGAAGTAATGGATATATAGTTTTAATCCAGCGTTCTTCGATTTCACACGTCTTTCCAATGAGAACAAAATTTTGGAATTTCTTTAGTTTAAGATCGTGAGTACCATAAAGTACAAAAAGAGGCCAAGATGTTCCTACAGCAATGAATACTGCTAAAACGACGATCCGCTTCGCAGTTTTAATATCTATGAGTTCTTCTAATGGTAGACATATTCGTTTAAACCTGTCAACTGCGATAGCCGATAACACGATTGTTGTAGAGTTGTTGCAAAATGACGTCACAAACCTAGTAACCTTACACACGTATGGATGATCAAATTTTAAGAAATGCGTAAGAAGATATAGTTCTGTAGCCATGGAAGATGTACAGTTTAACAAATCAATACCAGCCAGAGCCAATATGAAGATTCTAGATGTGGTTCGGTTCCATTTGCATCCGTAAACATACAACACCAAGATGTTGCCTGGCAACCCAATGGCCAGCAGGATGCACACATAAACCAATGACGACAACAACACATTGTTAAAATATTTTTCATTGGCTAGGTCAAGGTAGGGCCCGGATGTGATATAGATTAAGCCTGTTTCATTTCCTGCCATTGTGCCGTTGGAATTCGAAATATTAAATGTGGATAGCGTTGTTGATATATATGATGATGTGAATGTTTCTTGTGTAGTGGAGACGCTGTCTTCCGTCATTTTGATAAATATCTGAAATAAATAAAAATGTATAATTATTATTTCTCAAAACTGTTACCATTACAGTGTTAACGATACTTGAATCCATTACTTAAAGATGTTACACCGCTGACAAATGATATTTTGTCTATCAAAAACAGGAGCAGACGAATTAGTCATTTTCTTCAATTACAAAAGTTACTTTCTTTACACTATTACGACCATTGAAAAGTTTGAGCTTTTAATTTTACTTCAAAGATAAAAATACTTAAAATAAGTAATTGAATCTCGAAAAAAATCCTAGGCACTATGTCCTATATGGAACGAAGTACTGATTGCACATGCACCAAAAGCGAAATAAATTATTTTATATGTATTTTGTGTGTAATCAGACATATATATATAAACACAAACTATTGTTCAAATGATGAGTATCGTTGATGCTCTGTCGGCGATGGAGCATCTTAAAATTTTGTGCCCATTCAGTAGTCCTTTCAGTGATGCCAAGGACTCATCAGGTATTGATAAATACGATAGCTCATACACACGTAGTGCTTTTCACCGAAACCAGTCACCAGACCCTAATGTGTTGATAAGACGTTTGCAGAAGAGTTCTATACTAGATTAATTCCATCTAGTTTTAAACTAAGGCTAGACCCAGACATGTAGTAGAGACAAAAATATTCAGCCAACTATCTGAATTATGTTTTTAATATTCTAGAGACTGGTGGTCAGTCTACATTTCATCTAGCAGGAAAATTTTCTAGTTCCAACCATGAACTGATTATAAAATAAATAACACGCATAAAAGGTATTCCTTAATTAGCAAAGATTTTGAAATAATGATTAATTTAAACGATTTTCAATCAAATCAAAACATCAATTTTAGCATGTGTTGATTTCCCGATGTCTCAAATATTGACCTAAATCGTTATTAGAACAATAAATAATATAAAAACCAATCAAATATGATAATTTTTGGATGCATAAATTCGCGATCAAAGGATGTTACTAAAATACTGAATTAACACAATACACACTTATTCGTGTTAAATTTGATTTCGCCTTCCTGGTCTCGCGAAATAACGAGAAATGTTTTATCTCGCAAAAACGACGTGGTTTAAGATGAACAAAGCATAAGGGATATGTCATCACTAAGTTGGAAAAACGTTTGTCAAGAATTTATGATAATAAAATATGTTAAAAATCAAAACATAACAGTATACTTACTAAACGTAATGTTACACCATCAATGGTTGCAATCCGTTTTCAGCATTCCAATCGTTTGTTAGCAAACACACAGAGTACCTTGTTGTTCTTCAGGACGTCGGTAAGCACACAGAGTACCTTGTTGTTCTTCAGGACGTCGGTAAACGACCACGTCGTTGATGTTTATAAATAATAATACACTTTAATATAGCAGTGTATTCCACACATACCGTGTATAAGACTTCCTAAGCTTGAAAGCTTGATAGCTCACTTGGTCAGGAAGCAGCCTGTTGTGTATGCGGTTTTAGTCGTGAAAATTTCCTCCTACAAATAGAGCTAGTGGTACAAGATGTCAGTTTCATAGTTTGTAAGAAACAATCTATTGGGTCAACAGGATATACTGAATAATTGTTAAATTACGCAGGTGTACAAATTCACGATTCACTGCTTGGAACTCATTTGTGGAGGCGTTTTTTTTCGCGAATCAGTCTGTATCATTCGACAGTCTGATTTATGAGACAGCGTGTGCAGTGTTATTCCTTAACTTGTGAAAAAATTGCCGAGGTACATATAAATTTCGCGAATATGGAGGAATCCGCAAAAATAGTATCCCGCGGATATTACCAATATGCAGTGTAAATTCAATAGAAATGGGTTATATATTACCAAATATAGGAAAAGGAATACGATTTATCTAAACGAAAAAAAAAGTCAGGGGATTGTTATTCTGTTGAAGATTAATTTAGCAGAATAACACTATAATTAAAAAAAAAGTTTGCGCTGTTACAAAAACGACACAACACGAACATACCGTAAGCTCCCAAATATATCTGAACTCTTTACAATCAATATATTGTTTACAGCTAGGATGCTAGGATGCCGTTCTAAATCACACTTATTGCCTGGCTGTTAAAAGAACGTCATTAGATATCTGAAAACGTTTAAATTTGTGACCGTTGTCTTACTTTAGTAAGTTAGATTCAAACCCTTATCCACCCTTCCTCCCGGCAAATCTGGATGTTATAATATAACGGAGAACTACATCAAAATGCTGTTTTTTTAAATCAACGTTCCATTAACTGACAGGGTCATTTAAGGACGGCTTTCCGTGTATGCTGTGTGTTATGTATGTGAAGTATAAACGCTATATCACTTAGGCACACATCCCAAGTCATGTTCCATTACGACAACGGTCAAGCCAGTCGTTCCACTCCCTTTATGGTGGGTAGAAACTACCACTTTCTATCGCTACTTTACCTTTAGTATTTTATTTTCCTTCGTTTTAGAAAAAAAAATTCATTTCACCTACGGTTTTCAAAGATCAGATACATAATATATGTAACACTTTTTAGTTATCAGAAACAAATTGGAAGCTTCATAATTAAAAACACTATAACAAACATAACATATCTGAATAAAGTCTGCATGCATTTTACGGGAGAAGACGGATTATAAGTTTACAACTTGTGTCTAATCCCATTTGTATATAACGTGCAAAAAAATATGTTTAAATCAATGCATTTATACGGGATATTTAAACCAAATTGGGATTAGGTGCTGAAATCAACGGGTTTCAGGTCCTTTTAAAGCCCTTATTTCCCTGACAGTACAAACTGAGACAATGTATAGGTGGATCAACAGTTTGCTGAACTACTTGAAAAGTGTCGGTTGAGCTTACACGAACATTATATACAACGTGATCTATAAGTAGAATCACCGTAGGAATGTACGGTTTACAACAACTGTGCGAATGTACTAAATATATAAAGATATCACATTTGCACGTGTTCCGTCGAGAACGATTTGTGGGGGAGAAGGATTCATCATCTCCTTTTGCGTCTTCGTCATTGCCTGGTGGTCGCTTTAAAATTGCCTTTTTGACAAAGCAGCAAATTAATTTATCTATTTAGCGATAAAATTCTAAAATCCATTAGATTAAAGGCTCCATGTTGTCCAAGCCGTGTCCATTTCTTTCAGTTGTGTCTCATCTTCAGCCTAGTTTTATGAACATTCCTTAACTTTAGGGAATTCCTTAACTTAAAATTCTCCGCACAAAAGCTTAAAGAAGTAAAGGGGAAAATCTAAAGTTAAGGTGCCCTCCTTAAAACTTGTTATGGTTTCCTGTGGAGAATTTTTAGTTGAGGGATTCCTTAAAGTTAACGAATGTTCATGAAACTGGACCCTGCTTTCATTTGGGATGCATGGAAATTTGGATGAATTAAGACAAACTAAGGTCCTCATTGCTTCCATCAGATCAAACAAAAACAAAACAGACAAACAAAACACTGTGAAGTTCACCATCCCTACGGCTGTCAGCTACTGAGATTTCAAACATATTCATTGGAGACATCCTATCTTAATATGAAAAGCACAACTTACAAGAAAATAACTTGCAACTTAAAAAATAGCTTTCAATTAAACTGAAATCCTTAAAAGCATTAGAAAAGCCTACTACCTGATATCCAAACCAATGATAAGTATTTAAACGTGAAATAATTGATGCATTCCTGTGTAACGTTGAAAATGGACCTCCGTTGAAAATTGACCTCGGGTCAATTTTCAACGTTGAAAACGGACCCCGAATGACCGTTGAAAAATGACCTTGGCAAACTATCAACGGATGGTCTGTTGAAATATGACCCTAGTACATTCACATATATAACTGTTGCACAAACCAGAAACATATATACATATGTATATATGTTTCTGCACAAACATAATTCTCGAATTCTGTTATCGCCATTCCTAATATAAGCGACCCTTCTGTGGTGGTATTTAAATTACGTAATCACCTCGATTTGAATTGAAATTTGGTATTGTTATCATCGTATCAAATACCTCATTTAAATATTTTGTATGTTTATTATGGAGAATACAAAACTTTCATTTTTTCTATAGTTATTTTGTTCGCCCGTGTAGATAATGTTAATTTAATTGTTCTTAGACTGAGGAATTGCTATATGACACTGAGGTAACGTAGTAAATAAAAAGGAATTGTTATGTGGTGTTCACTTCCGAGTACCAGTGGATAGTGTCACAAAACTATAATTATGGGATATTATTAATTTGTTTCTTAATGATTTTTTATGATTGTATTTTCGACGATTTTACGTTTGTCAGATATTCAGTAATTTTTAATACATATTTATTCCCTTATCTGCGTATGGATCACTTATGTTGTGTTCTGCGTATGGTTGTGTTTTGTTGTTTTGTGGTTGTGTGTTTTTGTGTTGTGTGTTGTTTGTTTGTGGTGTTGTTGTGTGTTGTTTTGTTGTTGTGTGATGTTGTGTTGTTATGTGGTGTTGTGTTGTTATGTTGTTGTGTGTTGTGTTGTGTTATTATGTGTGGTTGTGTCATGTTATTGTGTTGTGTGGCATTGGTTTGTTGCTGTGTGCTGTGTGGCTGTGTTTTGTTTTGTGTTGTTGTGTGTTGTGTTGTTGTTCCGCGTTTGTGTAAAGCGTTGTTACGTGGTGTTTTTGTGATGTGTTGTTGCGTTAAGTTGTGTACTGTTGTGTTGTTGTCGGGTTTTGTGTTGTTGTGTATTGTTGTGTTGTTAGGTGTTGTTGTATTGTTGTTGTATGTTGTATTGTGGTTGTGTTGTGTGTTGTTGTGTTGTGTTGTTGTATGATGTTTTGTTGTGTGATTTTGTGTTGTGTGTTGTCGTGTTGTGTTGTGTGATGTTGTTGTGTGTTATTGTTTTGTTTATGGGTGGTGTTGTATTGTTGTTGCGTGGTTGTGTGTTGTGGTTGTGTTGTGTGTTGTGTTATGTGTTGTTGTTTGATGTTTTGTTGTTATGTTGTGATGTGTTGTGATGTGTGTTGTGTTTTTTGTGGTGTTGTGTGTTGTTGTTGGGTGGTGTGGTGTTGTGCTGTTGTGTGATGTTGTGTTGTGTGATGTTGTGTTGTGTAGTATTGTTGTTGTGTGATGTTTTATTGTGTCGTATTGTTGTGTAATGCTGTCTTGTGTTGTGTGTTTTGTGATGCTGTGTTTAGTGTGATGCGTTGTTGTGTTGTGTGATGTTATGTTGTGTGATGTTATGTTGTTTGATGTTTTGTTGTGTGATGTTGTGTTATTTTGTTGTGTTTTGTTGTGTGATGTGATGTGTTGTTGTGTGGTGTTGTGTTGTGTAGTGTTGTTGTGTTGTTGGTGTGTTGCTGTGCTGTGTGATGCTGTGTGGTTTCGTGGTGTTGTGGTGTCGTGTTGTGTTGTTGTGTAAAAACGAGTTCTTATGGGGTCACTTTTCAACGGGGTCTATTTTCAACGGGTCGGTGTAAAAAGTGCGCCCAAAGTTCAGTTTTCAACGGTTTTCGGGGTCATTTTTCAACGTTGAAAAATGACCCGAGGTCAGTTTTCAACGGGGGTCCATTATCAACGTTACACCGGCGTTACAGACTTACTTTATCAAATGAAGATTTAGCGCACACATTATGTTGGAAATTCAAGTTTACAAAATTGCAAAAGGGTGTGACGAAGGTGGCGTCATTTTAGTTTTACATGTTCCTTAAATGATTAAGCAAATGTATTATTTTTATTTCAAGAATCGTTTAGGTTATTAACCATTAAAACAGGGCCTGGCACCATAAACTATTCTCAGACAGATTTTGTACTTAAGTGTATATTTTTTATATAGACTTAAGTTAAAAAGTCTCTGGGAAAGTTTTATGGTGCCGGGCCCAGAAGGACCGGAAGTCCATACTTCTGTAAAAGTCATCGTTAATGCGATTCGTAAAACATACTGATGTTAAAAATGCAGCATATTGATTGGACAAGAACACACAGAGCTAATAAGGTTGGTTACAACAAACAATATCTGTCTTATGCAAATGAGCCTGTTTTCTAGTATAATGATATATTGTGCATGGTCGGCTAACACACATTTCTCTTTACAACGGAAGGAACAGGCTATATGAAAGTAGCAGATGGCTAAGGGGATACTTAAGATAGACACTCCGCTTGTAACCACGTATATAACTTACATGGTGTATATACCAAGTGACAAAAGTAAATAATGAAATAATCCATAGTCAGAAAAAAAACTATTCTAGTTTTTATGCAGAATTATCTCTTGTTGAGTGGTGGTACCTTTCGAGTCTTTTATATAAAATACAGTAAAATGGAATTATTAGCGGCATAGCGCATTCATAAAAAAACGCAAAACTTAGTATTTGAATAACCCTTCTTATGATATAAATGCACAGCGGGAAAATTATCTTGTTATAAAAAATGAAATAAATAAGTAGCAAAAATCACATTTTCAGTAAATACAAAATGAATTAAATTTGCCGAAAACTGCGCTCTTTTGTATTTAAGACAAAATGTATGATAAAGATGCAAAAACAAGTCAAATTGTCTTAATTCATGCGTATTTTGGATTGTTACCATGCCAAATGAGTTGGGAATTTAGAACACTTTAAGCACAATTGAATCAGCACTGTACTAAACATATCAAATACACTAACGTTTTTTCCTTCACACTTTGAAAAATCGATCGATTTAGGGACCGCACCATACGTAGTCATTAGTATAAACGTAGCGGAGAGCAATAATCGCATTTTTCCCGTTTTGTTAAAACTAAAAAGGAAAATTGATAAAAGAAAATTGCTTACACATTTCGTTTGAATTGTTTTGATATCAGTGATGCTATCGCGTGGAACATTTCCTATTGACGTGGTATGCACGTACATAACACGTACATCAAATAGATGTATATGTACACTGTAGCCAGTGACGCGTGTCCATTTCCACTTTCATGCTAGTTGATAAGGATGGTCCACACTAACACGTTGATCCTGTTTCCGTATTAATCCATGACTGTGTTCTATATTATATTATATTTCCATTTGCGCGGAACTGACACTTTTATGAGATCATAATTCTCCCATATCTCCCGTTTGTGCAGTGATATGCAGAACATGATTCGTGACGTCGTTTAAACTAATTTGCAAATTTTTTGTGCGTACCTGCCGCAAAACCCCAATTGTTCTATGTTATTAGCAAAAATATTTGTAGTTATGATTTTGAAATGTTGAACATCCTAAAGATGGAACATATTGATTAAAATGTTGGAAGTGTACTGATGATTTTGTATTATTTCCATGAACTAATTTTTACCGCGAATGACTTAGGAGCTATTTACTACTTAAGACTAGAATATCTGTGCTTATCTCTTTGAAATACTGAAACTCTTTCCCAGTTTTTTTTAAATTTTATCACATAATTACTATAATTTTATACAGTAAATTGCATATTTTCTTTTTTAAAATAAGCAGCAAATGTGTAAACATTTTAATCCTCAGTTGTTGTGAGCTAAATCTATTTTTTCTCGATCAAACACGTTTTAATCAAACAAGACGAATTCAATATTGTGTATATTCTTTCTTTGTTATAATTTCTCGCATGAATAACTTTTCCAAGAAAATTAATACCATAAATGAAATCACCACGTGGTGTGACTGCGATGTAATGTTGCATTGTAATACATAATACCACTGTGTACTGATTTGCCATTTCCGGCTGGTGTGTATTTTCTAGTTCGGCGACCCGTCTTAGTATTGTATTTTTAAAAGCGCTCGGTTCAGATGTGCAATAATTTCGTGAGGCCCTATTTGATACAAAATATTATTAAAACAAAACAACATTTTTCAATCACGTGTGACAAGTTATTAAATGAAATAGTTTATATAAAATTACATTTGATAGGCTACATGTTAATGTTGCCTGGATGGTCTTATATTTGGAGGAAACCGGAGAACTCGTAGAATAGTCACTTGATGACAAGAGTATCTCTTCATTTAATCTATCAACCACTAATACAAGAATACATTTTCTGATAACGTCCTCACGGGAAACTACATGTAGATATGCTTTCATTTCAATGATGTGCATTTTATCCTAAATACCTCAGTTGTCGATGAATCGTAAAATTAAAGAAAGAAACAAAGTATTGTTTTATTAATTTACTCATAACGGCATTATTGTTAATTACTTTTTTTTTTGCTTACCTGAAATGTGAATGGCATTTGTAAATCAGGTGAAAAAGAAATAATAATCAGTAAACAAAATAACACAACATCACATTGCTTTACAACAAGCATATACAGCTCTTTATCTATATTACATGGTATCTTAAAAATACATTAATGTGAATAGTCGGACAAAGAAAATCCGTCTAAATGCATTCATTGGCCTTCCAAAGTCATTACATATCAAAATGATGGTCGAATTTTCCTTACGTTGTCCAGTTTTGACCATTGAAATCACGAAAAAAACGTGTAAATTTAGCAGAGTTCTAGAATTAAATTCTTTGAAAGCGAGGCTACGCGGAAATGTCATCACGAATATAGCCAGCCGGGGAGACGTTTCAGGATTCCTGTAATATAAATTAATTTTATCACATGAAGAGCGATTTTGATGGGAAATTTTATTTTTTTCTATTTCATAAGAAATTATGCTGAAGATCTTAACACCATTTTTACCGACTTAAGCGTTCCTTTGTCAGACTATTCACTTCAATGTTAGGATTAATAGTTAATCATCATCTTCATTGTCCTGAATCATATCAATAATTACAATATGTCTTTATTACTTAATGTACATTAGTAAAATATATACATTTACCTAGTAATAAACTATGGGGGGGGGGGGGGGGGAAGCATGGAAAATGAGATTCCGATTAAATCGTCCTCTCATCTCTTTACACCAATAATCTTGATATTCAATGCAGAATTCCGTTCCTGATAAGATTCGTTTATTTGGTTCTATGAAAATACATATTTCTTAAAAGTCGTCTGAGCAGTCATTTTTTTATGTTGTTTTTTTTTTTTTTTTTTTTTTTTTTGGGGGGGGGGGGAGTTTTTACTCATTCACTCTGAATAATTCTAAAGTTCCATAATGTGAAATTCACAATTTTATATCCGCTTTTGAACGGATGTAGTAATTAATTATCCTGATTTTTTTTTAAATTTCAGTTCTTGAATGAGTATATATCAACTCAACGAGTAAATGTGTATTTCTTCTTGCATAGTCCGCCTTTGAACAATTTCACACATTCACTCCTGAACTGTTCACTCATAAAGCTGTAGATGACTGGGTTCAGTGCGCTGCTGAACAAATAGGTCCTGAGGAAGAACTGGAAGATGGCCTTACCTGAATTGCTAAGGACATCGTAGTAATTGGGCTGGATGTATCGTATGATGACAATCACACAGTATGGAATAAAGGAAACCATGAAGAGCAATGTAACCAGGAAAAGCATCAGTGTCGTCTTGTACATCTGTGCTCGTCGGCTCTCAATACTCTGAGTTGACATCGAACGCTGTTTTTTGAACTGAGATCTCTTGAATGAGGCAGAAGGTTTCGAGTTTATGCTCCCCCCTCCGACAGAGCGTGACGTACTTCCGTTGATATTTCTAGTAGGTTTACCTCCCTCCGTAGTTTTGGGTTCGTTTGTAGCATCGCTGCCGTTAGCCTCAGAAGACGCAAGAGACGCCTGTCTTGTTAAGACAATTGGCGTGGGTTTGTAAACAGAATCTGGCTCTAACACATCATTGTCGGTCGCGGTGGACGAAATACTCGGTTGTCGCCCTTTTGATAAACATCCGTCATTGAACTGTCCTCGCTGGATGACTTGATAAGCTATGCAGATGTAACAAATGATGAGGACAACGTCAATAGCCAGGTTCCCGGCCAGTAAGACGCCCGTGAAGACAAGTGGTAGTCTTGAGGTAGTGTAGGCGTCTTCGATCAGGCATAGATGCAACTTAATACAGATATTTGGGAAGTGCGTTGGCATGATACGCGTCTCAGTACCATACAGAACTGCCGCGGGGAAGGCAAAGACAATCGCCATGACTACCGCAACCGCGATTGCTATTTTGGCTTGTATGTTAATCATTGCCGGTTTTAAAGGGCGACAAATCCTCATGAATCTGTCTATTGCGATTACCAGCAAAGTGAACGAAGAAGCATTGTTCATCATGAAAGTGAACATTCGTGCGAATTTACAGCGTGACGGATGATCGTACTGCACGACGTTTAGTATAATGTCCATTTCAAACGCCATGGAGACACAGTTACATAGATCAAACGCAGCCAGCGCCATGATAAACAGTCGAGATGTTGTCTTCCGCCATCGTCTCCAGTATACATAGAAAACTATCAAATTTCCAGGAACGCCAATCACGAACATCAGAATAGTCAAGACTAGTGACGGTGTAAGAGTCTCGCGAAAAATCTTGTCATTAATACTGTTTCGCACGGCATCAGGCACAAACACCAGACAGAGACTAGGATCCGGTATGGGCCTGGCAGTGGTACCATTGTTGTCCATGGTGATGTTCCACGTGGTGTAGTCCATGGTGGTGTTCCACGTGGTGTAGTCCATTGTAGGCGTTACGTTACCGTCTGTAGTGAGGGGATCCCTTGTTGAGTTAAAGAGAGAACTTGTTTGGTATGTGACGTTATCCATCATAGAAGTAGCCATGTTAGATGCGATTTCCTTCTGTAAAACAAAAACAGAGTTGTCTTACCATCAAATTGACATATGTCATATCCACCATAATAATTACATAAAAACATAAATAATTGAAACAAATATTAAATCATAACAATTTTATACACATTAATCATGTTTCGAACTAAATACAATAGGGTAATCTACAAATGTGTACAGATATTAACGAAAAAAGTGAAAGACAAAAACCAGGCGATCCAGGACAGTAAGCGTCGTCATTTTCATCAACGTTAACAAAGTTCAAAATGTTATTTTAGATACAACACAATGAAGACTTAAAAGTGTCTAAGTGTCAATTATTATCACAATATACATTTTGTTGTTGCTTTAAAACGTCATCTAACACCTTTGCTGCCTGTTTTTTGATCGACGATAGCCAGCGTTATTCTTATCATATATGCCTGTATATCAACATCAATGTATTTTTCTACATTTTACTCTCATTCTATCCTTCAACCAGTATTTGTATTATCGGAATACACCAGCAACATATATTTCTGCTGTGTTAGGCACTGACGGAAAACAGCTGTATTTAGGAATTCCAGCACATGTGCCGATTGGACTAACTTTCTTCCGATGTGAAATGTTGACAAACATTATTGCAAAAGTGTTTGCATCTTTCAGCTAAAAAAGGTAACAATGTTTTTGACTGATGTAGCACGATAAAAAGTATACATGGTCAATGTCTTAAATATAACCAGTATTTTCTGCTCGGGTCAGAACGAAAAACTGACTCGCCACTTATGTCTCTCTTAATCATTTCCAAACTACAGCTTATGTTTTAAGACACTGGCCATATATAGCTTCTTATATAACTCTGTATCAACTTGTATATTTATCGGTGACGGGTCAGTGAGACAACACTAGAAAATAAACAAAAGTTTCGCTCTATCTCAAAAACACAGCATTATAACCCACCAAAATGTAGCTGCTTTTCTATTCGAGGGCGATTACCTTTCGCTTCATTCGCGGTCGGATTTTCCACAATCTTAAATGTCCACGAAAAGAATGGAACGAATGACGAGAGTAATAAGCTGTATGACTTATTACTGTTGGAAATTAATAACGCGCGAACAATTTTCCGTTAATATGTATGACAGAGTTAAAAAACGCACTACTGAACGACTAAACAGTCCGTATCCATGTCCTTCATAAATAAGTCAACAAAAATACAACAAAACTAATAATGCGTATATATGTCTAATCAGTGCAGAAAAATGATAGCGAGATTACGGTAGACTAAATTATGAAATTGATCCAAAATGAATCATTGATGGTATAAAACTTTTGATTGAATATATATATTTGTAGTATAATATTCGGGAATTTAATATATATGCATTGCAATGGATTGTATAATTATATGCAACTGCAACTCTTTTTAATATTTTTTACAATATTCTGAATATGGTATTGATATGAATTATATACTGATATGCAGTTGTAATAAAATTATAAATCTTAACATTATTAACAAACGATTAATCATTTCCAATATATTCCTTTAATAAATGAAACAAAACTTACCCTATCCTGTATATCCCCTATATCTAATAAATCAAACAAAACTTACCTTATCCTGTATATAAAGCGTCAATGTGACAGGGCGAAAACACACTTTCGTCTAAAGACAAGGGGGTTATATGTGTGGGGATGGGGATATACTTACGGTCTGTCGCGTACGTACGCTGTGATTGTCTATTTCCTTTGTAGAAGTGGTTAAAACAAGGGAATTGTGACAGTGTATTAGGTAGACTTGTTTTGTTGGCAGTGTCAGAACGCAATCATTAGACTTTATTTATTTATTTACTCATTTCTTCATTTTGATTTATTTATTCATTTGTTCACTTTTATTTATTTATTCATTTACTAATTTTATTTTCTTATTTAATTTATTTATTTACTAATTCTATTTATCTATTTACTAATTTTATTTATTTATTTACTTATTTTATTTCATTATATTCATTCTTTTTTATTCATTTATTTATTTGTTCATTTTTTTTTCTTATTCTTTTAGTTACTCTCTTCGGCATTTTAACCAGCTTTCTTTCGCGGCTACTAAATTTCTCAATTTCTATTTTCACTACAAGTTGGCGAAGATTAAGGATTAGCAAATTTAAAACATTTAATGGAAATAAATATTTTATAACTGATGTTTAGGTATAATATATAGCAGATCAAAGATATCGACTATACAAAAAAAATCAGGGATCATTACTATTTTTAGATTTTGCAAAAGTATGCGATACTGGTGAATTGGAAATTTCTTTATCAGACACCCGCTAAATTTGGCTTTAATAATCACTTTTTAAGATGGATTAAAATACCCTTAAATAACATGATATATTAACATAAACAGAAAAATCAGCAACTATGGATGGATCCCAGAACCTAGGCTGCCCAGCATCATCATACTATTTGTAATGGTGACTGAAAACATGGCAACAAGAACATGGAAAAACAGAACCATATTGGGCATAACAGTTAAAAATAATCAAACACGACCATTCAAAATATCCCAACTGGCAGACAACACCACACAGTTTTAAAACTAAAACAAGACCTACAAAAATCACTAAACACAAAAGAAACTTTTGGCGCCTATTCAGGACTGATGCTCAACAGAGAAAAAAACAAAAGGAATAAGACTGGGAATTCATACTGATATTGAAGATAACTTTAAGAACATCACTTGGACTGAAGAAATGATTAAAACACTCGGAATCCTGTCTCAATCACAACAAAATGCTGGACATAAATTGGAAGGAAAAATAGACAAATCAACAAAATACTGGAAATTATAATAGAAAGAATACAAAAAGTGAAATCCTAACTATTACAACAACAAACATACCTTATTTCAACATTATATATTAACCAAAACACAGAAAGAAGAACAATGATAATTGAAGGCGGTTTTAACACCATATACCTACAATCGCATATCGATACAGTGAGGGTAAGCTGGGTAAAAAACCGAAAACCGAAAACAATACACTATGGAAATTATTCCTCAGCTTGAGCTAAATGAATTTGGTCCAAACCATCTTATATGTAAAATCGATAATAATAATTTTCAAAAACATTCCAAAAAGTGAAAATCTTTCACCATTCTACTTTGAAATGATATCGGCATTGATAAAATTAAAAAAAAAAATCAGTACAACCAAAACATTGCAATACAATACTTTCACAAATAATAATGGGTAACAAGAATAAAAAACGTTACTTTTCAAAAACTGGATAGAATCAAGAATAATTACAACAATAACCGCAAAATAGATGATAATGGTTTATTAAAAAAATAATTTTAAAAAGTAACTGGTTATCAGAAATATCATATGGCGCCCACCAAAGAATGATCTATGTCTGACAAATGACACAGAGATCTCCTCTCTGCTTTTTAAACTTTAACTATTAAAAATCCGAGATGGCGGCCTGTTTGTCATCTTGTTCACCGATCGGTCCCAAAATGCAATATGCACAACTAGGACACAAGAGGAACCTATATATGAATTCAAGACAGATCCCGTCACTACTTTCTGAGAAATAGCAGTAACAATCTTCAACTACCAATATCTAAGATGGCGGCCAGTCGGCCATCTTATTGACCGATCGGTCCCAAAATGCAATATGCACAACTAAAGCCCTAGAGAACCTACAGATGAAATTTAAGTAAGATCCCTTCAGTACTTTCGGAGACAGAGCGGTAACAATCTTCAACTACCAAAATCTATAATGGCGGCCAGTCGGCCATCTTGTTGACCGATTGGTCCCAAAATGCAACATGCACAACAAAGGGAATCTACATATCAAAGGAGTAGGTGCAATAAAGGCCATTTTTGGCACCAACACAGATTCCTTTTATTTTCATTACATATTTTCACCAATATATGAGATTTATTAAAAAAAACACGATTTCAAAGCCTTCTGACATGGTGTTGTCTAGCAACAGACCTGGAAACCAGTATATTTTTTCATGTTAAAATAGACAGTTTTGTCACTTTAAGGGTTTTCCAACTTGTGTATTTAGTGGAAGAGAATGCATTATGTATCGTGAATATGAAATCGTCAAAGCATGTTACATTTCAGAAAACTTATTCCTTTCACAGCTCATAGTAACACCATAGCAACCAATTTTTCTCCATAACAACAATTTTCTAGGCGCTCAAAACACAACATAACAAGTTTTTTTAGATGTTAAAATTTTAGTTTTGGTTATTCCCTTTCTGTATTTCAGCTGTCAGAGTTATTGTAATCTTGTTATTTTAGGATAATGTCAAATACAAACAAGACATTTTGTACATTTCTGAAAGTTTATATCAATCAAATTCTTGAGAACATAGCAACAACATTTTTCAAACATTTAGACACAATATGAAATAATGATATAAAGATGATTGGAATAACTTATAGCTGCAATAATTATTTTACGCTCACAATTTAAAAAAGAAAAATGCCAGTACTATTATTTTATTGAAATTCCCAAGTGCAATAATGAAAGATGACAGACCAGGCCAAGTTTACGAGCATTTTCAGCCGCGCCAGTGACTCACGAACTTACAACTTTTCACGGTATGCCAGAGGTTCACATCCTGTTCTGTAAATCACGTTATGTCATCTACCCCTCTTTATCCCTTTAGAATCCATTCCTATTTTATTCATTCAGTACAAAATAACCGAATAAATTAGATAACTGGCAATGGTAGTTTTAACAACAACAATCAACATGCATACATGTACAATCAACAATAATTTAAAAGTAGTTATCAATATTCTGAGAATATCATTACTATCGATAATACTGACATATCAATTAATCTGCAATTATCACAGCAACAAATACAAGTGTATAGTTGTATCATAAAATATTTTCAAACATCAGACATCAACATCTGCCACCGACACCACAACCACATTCACAATCATCATCGTCACTATAAAATTTTTATCATCAACAATCATAGAATGAATTTATTATATCACTATGAATATTAATAAGAAGCAGAGCATCACTAAATTACAAATAAATGCTTCTTAAGTTGGAAAAAATGATACTTAAACGTCATGTTATATATGTACCAGATTATACTCATTTGCACTTCAAATCAGCAAGTCAGTGGAACCAGAATGTGCATATGTTTAGTTATAAAACTGGCATACATTGCGTACATATATATATATAATCATTGGAAATCATCTCATCTTTGTTTACCATTTCTTCTCTGAATGGACCGACTAGCATAAGTAGCACTTGAAGAAAAATATATATTGCATGAAAAATCTGATCAAGGTGTAAGCAAAAAACATGAAAAATTCCCACACTATATATGCAGTTTAAACACTTCAACCAATGACATACTAATGTTTGAATGATGAATGATATGATGATTATGTCTAACATCAATATTTTTAAAAATGAGTCTAAACCAATCAAATTATTTAATCATTTTTACAAAGCATCTGCATGCATAACTGCTGTCAATGTTAAACATTTATCAAGTTAAAATTGGTAATATTTCAAATACCCTTTCACAACATATCTTTCAAAGTTTGATAAACAAAGTGACCGAAAGCATCAATTAGCATTAGTACCCTAGCAGATTTTACATTCAAATCTTGGAAAGGAAAACATTTATTGGTGCTTTAGAATTCAAATGACATACCAATATATATTAGTCTGGTCATGATATACTGATATCTAAATCACAGATTTAAACAAGAAAACTTTAAAGCCATTCTTACACAATCTCATTCTCCTCACTCACATCACTGTCATCCATTAAATTGGAAATTCTGATGCATCTTGTAGATATTTCGACCAATTCTGGACACTGGGTAAGATGTCAACAGAATGTCTGGCATACCCCAGATACCATAGAACTGTTGCAATATGGCAACACGTTCCAACCACTCTCGCACCAGCCTGACATTGATAATACCGGCTCTTCACAACTGCAGGACTATATTCCACCCACAGCCAGTACCTTTTAGATGAGGCTTGGCGGCTCTGAACTTGTGCCCTGAGAATTCCTGGAAAATCTTCATTTAACACGATCAGGAATCTACCATCCTCTGTAAGGTGTTCCTGGGTATAGTGCTTGGCCATCTGTAGCTGTTATAAACCAATAGTGATATCCCGCAGTTCTTCTTCACTCATGGAAGGGAAATCTGGCACTGCATCTGCTGAATCCAGCTTATTCCATGCATGTATTTTCCTATCAAGACTTTCCCCAGTTACTCGCTCTTGCAGCATATTCTTCTTTTTTTTCAGGACATGTTTGAGTAAGTAAGAAAACAAACAGCTGTGTGAATTCGTTGTTAAAACAATCATTGCATCAACAATATTTGAAGAAGGAAGCAATATAATGGCATAAAGAATAAAATACCCCTTGAGGCTTGAGGAAATAACAAATAATTAACTTACACAATTTCACATTAAAAACCCAAACATATATATGTAAATTATGATACTTACTAGGCCATGGGCTAGGGGGGTCCCACATGCACCACCCCCCCCCCCAAACCTCCGAACCAATATTTTTCTTAACCCTTATGACCCACTGATCACAAATCAAAATGTTAACATTGCATAAATTGGGATGAACTTCCGGTTATGACGTCATCAAGATGGCCGCCATCTCAAATTTCACTAAAAAATGAAAAATAGTCATAACATTGACATTTTTCATCCGAAGTAGACAAATGAGGTATCAAAATGACCACAATAGAACACGAAAAACATATCAGGACCAAATAACCAAATATATGTAGTGATTTTTACGCAGGAAGTGAAAAAATAGGATTTTAAGCTCAAAAATGGTAATTTCTTAGTAAATTTTCATATTTTACTTGATTCAGCAAAAATGTTTTCCAACAGCAAACTATTATTTTTAATTGGTTTTTTGTCCACTTATTAATCAGTTTAAACAAAAACAACAACAAAAACCAATGTTAACATTGTATAAGTTCCGGTTACGACGTCATCAAGATGGCCGCCACCACGAATTTCACTAAAAATGAAAAATATTGAAAAATATATATTGACATTTTTCAACTGAAGTAGACAAATGAGGTATCAAAATGACCACAATAGAACAACAAGTACATGTCAGATCCAAATAATCCAATATATGTAGCAATTTGTACGTAGGAAATGAAAAAATAAGATTTTAAGCTCAAAATGATAATTTTTCAGCAATTTTTTTCATATTTGTCTTCACGCAGCAAAAATATTTCCCAACAACAAATTATTATTCGTAATCAGTTATTTGATCTCTTATCAATCAATAAATCAATGAAAATACTGACAAAAACAAAACTATATAGAAATGCAAAAGATAAGTATTGTTATACCCTCATTAGGTTTACAAAACATCACCAGGTTCGTACAATGGGCATATGCTATTTTTTAGAACTCAAAACCGCTGACGCTGACCAGCGTCTCAAAAATAATTATTACAGCACAACACCTACTGACAGAGTAACAAATGTAACCTAAGCCTGTGTATCTGTTAATATCATTTTCCAGAACGTTTGTGTCTTTGAAAATGAGAACATTCACTGTTTATTTCCTATGCATAGCATAGGCAAAATGTTAGATGGTTACTACAGTGTCACATATTTCTTTCACTTGTTTGTTTGTTTGTTTGATTAATTAACGTCCTATTAACAGCTATGGTCATGTAAGGACGGCCTCCCATGTATGCGGTGTGTTGCGTGTATGTTGTGCGAGGTGCGTGTTTTGGGAGACTGCGGTAAATTCATGTTATGTCTTCTTGTATAGTGGAACTATTGCCCTTTTTATAGTGCTATATCATTGAAGCATGCCGCCGAAGACACCAAGCAACACACCCCACCCGGTCACATTATACTGACAACGGGCGAACCAGTCGTCCCACTCCCCGTTTGCTGAGTGCTAAGCAGGAGCAGAAACTACCACTTTTATAGACTTTGGTGTGTCTCGGCCAGGGGACAGAACCCAGAGCCTTCCTCACAGGGGCGAACGCTCAACGCAAGGCCAAGTGTGAGGCGGTGCCAAGGAAGGCATTAGGAAAGTTAAAGTCAGTTAGAAAAAAAAAAAGATAAGATCCTTAATTTAGTCGCCTTTTACGATCATGCAATAGGGGCAGCAGGTATAATTCTAACGCCCTTCCTGCAGGGCTCATTTTCCTTCCTGGTTCTTAATGACAACCATTATATATTATCATTGTGCGTGCTTTCTCGCCTCACTGCTCCATCCACTGAAGAGGCTTGGCATGTCTGGTAGCTGGTAGACCAAATTATCAGAATAATCGAGATATCAGTATCAAATTCGTCGAAAGCCATAGCGTTGTCTTCAATGTCGGTGAGCTGATGTGACAGTACATTACCAGTGTTGTTCTATCCTGTCATCTTTCATAACCCATCCTTGGCCAGAGTTCATATCAGGAACAATAGGTTCAGAGATGTAGGATCTCCCTCAGATTCTCACATATCGTATATGCTGTTCCAGACTTCTTCGGCATAATGGAAACTACACCAGATCAACATTATTCGAATGGTGGAATTGGTTCTCCTTAGCACATAGCTCCATAATTTGTATGAAGTACCATTCATTAAATTCGTGGACCCTCGTGCGCCCATAAATGGCACAGGTGATATCATCGAGGTCATTAATGTTAAATGTTTTTCATTGGTCTGACCTTTCCCACTCCCTTGAAGGTGCTGGTTGTGTCACATCTGGTGTATGCGTAAAGAGACCATTGCAGACTCTCCAGAAATAAAGTTTTCCACAGTGCTTTTCAGACTTGGCAAATATTGGAACTTCACTGCAGACCTCATTTATGACCTCAAAGAATCCACCTGTGTCATCTACGGTCACTGAAGGTTCACAAGAATGAGGAATCGTGCTTCATACGAAATAAGGAGAACCAGCTCAAATCTTCGCAGAATGTGGATCTGATAGTCGGGAACATCATATACGATATTTGAATCACTAGGTTGGAAACAGGAAGAGCTCCTACATCCCTGAAACTGATGTTTCTTATGTTAACTCTGGCCATAGACGGCTGACAAGCTACAACCACGATAGCAACCCGGTAATGTAATGTCACATCAGCTCATCAGCTCATCAGCTCATCGCTATCGAAGACAAAGAACTAGTGAAAGAAATATGTGACACTGTTAAGTAACCATCTGACATTTCCTGACGTTATACATAGGGAATAACACTAGATGTGCTCATTCTAAAAGGCACAAAACGTTTCGGAAAGTGTCATGGTATTTACGGTATGACAGAATTACCTCACGTTTAATTTGAGACCATATAGCTATTAGTTGGCATTTAGCTGTAATAATTCAGTTTGAGACGCTACTAGTGTACAACATTTCGAACATGAAAGTGAATTATTTTGAAGTCCCACTTAGATATTCAGCCAACTTAAAATTCTTTGTTAAGATTTAAATTTTCAATAGCCACTGTTATATTCAGGAAATTCTAAGACACCAGGAAACTGTAGTGTCGGCGGTTTGGGAAAAATACACTATTATATGACCTGTATACGCAAACGGTGATGCTTTGTAAACCAAATGATGGTATAACAATAATTCTCTTTTACATTTCTATATATTTTGTTGTTGTTTTAACTAATTGATAAGAGATCCAATAACTGATTATGATCAATAATAATTTTTGGGAAACATTTTTGCTGCATGAAGACAAATATGAAAAATTTGCTGAAAATTTACCATTTTTAAAGCTTAAAATCTTTTTTTTTTTCATTTCCTACGTACAAATCGCTACATATATTGGATGATTTGGTCCTGATATGTATTTGTTTTTCTATTGTGGTCATTTTGATAGCTCATTTGTCTACTTCAGTTGAAAAATGTCAATGTTATGAATATTTTTCATTTTTTAGTGAAATTTGAGATGGCGGCCATCTTGATGACGTCATAACCGGAACTTACACAATGTTAACATTGTTTTTTTTTGTTATTTTTGTTTAAACTGATTTATAAGCGGACAAAAAAACTAATAAATAATAGTTTGCGGTTGGAAAACGTTTTTGCTGCGTCAAGCAAAATATGAAAAAAATACTAAAAAAAATACCATTTTTGAGCTTAAAATCCTATTTTTTCACTTCCTGCGTAAAAATCACTACATATATTTGATTATTTGGTCCTGATATGTTTTTCGTGTTCTATTGTGGTCATTTTGATAGCTCATTTGTCTACTTCAGTTGAAAAATGTCAATGTTATGAATATTTTTCATTTTTTAGTGAAATTTGAGATGGCGGCCATCTTGATGACGTCATAACCGGAACTTACACAATGTTAACATTGTTTTTTTTTGTTATTTTTGTTTAAACTGATTTATAAGCGGACAAAAAAACTAATAAATAATAGTTTGCGGTTGGAAAACGTTTTTGCTGCGTCAAGCAAAATATGAAAAAAATACTAAAAAAAATACCATTTTTGAGCTTAAAATCCTATTTTTTCACTTCCTGCGTAAAAATCACTACATATATTTGATTATTTGGTCCTGATATGTTTTTCGTGTTCTATTGTGGTCATTTTGATAGCTCATTTGTCTACTTCAGTTGAAAAATGTCAATGTTATGAATATTTTTCATTTTTTAGTGAAATTTGAGATGGCGGCCATCTTGATGACGTCATAACCGGAAGTTCATACCAACTTATGCAATGTTAAGTGGTGAATTGATGGTGAGATTTCGTTTTTGGAATCGTAGTGTCCTGTTTGCATAGTATTTGTCCCATTGAAGGTTGTTTTGTAATGTGAGGCCTGAGTATTTACTGGATTTGACGTGTTCTAGTAAGTGGTTATGGATGGTGTAGTTGTGGTGGATTTTGTTGCGTTTGGTGGTAGTGGAGATGACGTTGAACTTGTTGGGGTGAAATTGCATGCGCCAGTCGTGTTCCCATTATCTGCGTTGTCAAGGTCATGTTGTAGTTTTTGTGTATCTTCTTGTTTGTATAAGGTCTTGCAAATAATGCTATCGTTTGCGAAAAGTCTAATGGTGCTGTGTTTCATGTATTTATATAGGTCGTTGATATATATTAAGATAAATATTGGCCTAAACAGATTCCTTGAGGGACACCGGATGTTACTGGTATTTTGTGTAAGTGTTTGCTCTCAAATATTGCTGTCTGGGTGCGGTGTGAGAGAAAACCTGTTGTTCATGCACATGTGTTTCCTTATATGCCATAATATTTTATCATAAGTGGGAGCCAAATCCCTTCAACATCGGTACTAATAAACATTATATCAAATATAAGCATTGAACTGCCTTCACTTGGCAATTATGGGATTATGAATGCCGGTTGGAAAACATGAAGCGTTTGAGCGGTTTTTGCTGTTGTTTTCTGGGCCGCGGTGGCCGAGTGGTTAAGATGTCCCGAAATATTACCACAACCCCTCCACCTCTTGGTCGCGAGTTCGAATCCCATGTGGGGCAGTTGTCAGGTACTAACCGCTGGTCGGTGGTTTTTCTCCGGGTACTCCGGCTTTCCTCCACCAACAAACCTGGCACGTCCTTAAATGACCCTGGCTGTAAATAGGACGTTAAACTAGTAAAAAAAACTGTTGTTCAACTGGCATGTATTCTTCATGTATTTCCAACAGCATGCAGTCTAAAAATTAAAAACTAATTTAAAATTATTCAAACTATGTGTTAAGAGGCAATACAGAGATGACAAATAAGAAGACATGACAAGGAATTAATACTACTCCAAGAAGTGCCTAATGGTTGCCTGAGATCGAATTTCAGAAAAAAATACTAAAAAAATTACCATTTTTGAGCTTAAAATCCTATTTTTTCACTTCCCGCGTAAACATCACTCCATTTATTTGATTATTCGGTCCTGATATGTTTTTCGTTTTCTATTGTGGTCATTTTGATACCTCATATGTCTGCTTCTGTTGAAAAATGTCAATGTTGTGAATATTTATCATTTTTTAGTGAAATTTGAGATGGCGGCCATCTTGATGACGTCATAACCGGAAGTTCATCCCATTCTTATTAAACTATACGACCAACGTTCCTCTTTACATTTGGCCTGATTTCTTTAAATAAATGTAAATTCCATATCGACCATTCTTCTCCTTCTTCTTTAGGATGCTGCCATTCGTCAATGATGACGATTATTGGTATGGCGTTTTCTGCGCAGCGGCGTAGGGGGTGGGGTTATATAGTGTTTTTTATACTGGTGCTGAAATAGATATAAACAGGATAAAAAGGAGGTCTTTTTGTGTATGAAGGGCTTCAATGGCTACCTTGTTCATATTTGCCTTGAAGTCCTCCAGTGTAGTGTTTTGCACTGTTGCCACAGGGAGGAGGAGATTCCAGTGTGTGATGGTGTGTGGAAAGGAGGAATACTTGAATGTGTCCGTTTTGGGAACTAAGTGCCTGTATGCGTAGGAATGTGTGTCTAGTGCAGGTGTCAACAGGTGTTAGATATGTTCTGGATTGATGGCAACAAGCTAGTATTGTGTGATTTTGTTTAAAAGAATGAGGCGTGATTGTAAACGGCGTGCTTGTAGGGTTGGCCATTGAAGTGTGTATCACATGTCTGAGACTTAAGAAGTGTTATTAGATCTGTTGTGTACATATCATGCTCATCTGCATTGAGTTTTTTTATTTCTTGAAATTGGCCAGTGTTGTGTGGGTCCCAGATAGAGGAGCAGTATTCTAGTTTGGGTCTGATGAGTGCTTTATATGCATGTTCCTTAATAAGTGGTGAATTGATGGTGAGATTTCGTTTTTGGAATCGTCGTGTCCTGTTTGCATAGTATTTGTCCCATTGAAGGTTGTTTTGTAATGTGAGGCCTGAGTATTTACTGGATTTGACGTGTTCTAGTAAGTGGTTATGGATGGTGTAGTTGTGGTGGATTTTGTTGCGTTTGGTGGTAGTGGAGATGACGTTGAACTTGTTGGGGTGAAATTGCATGCGCCAGTCGTGTTCCCATTATCTGCGTTGTCAAGGTCATGTTGTAGTTTTTGTGTATCTTCTTGTTTGTATAAGGTCTTGCAAATGATGCTATCGTTTGCGAAAAGTCTAATGGTGCTGTATTTCATGTATTTATACAGGTCGTTGATATATATTAAGATAAATATGGGCCTAAACAGATTCCTTGAGGGACACCGGATGTTACTGGTATTTTGTGTAAGTGTTTGCTCTCAAATATTGCTGTCTGGGTGCGGTGTGAGAGAAAACCTGTTGTTCATGCATATGTGTTTCCTTATATGCCATAATATTTTATCATAAGTGGGAGCCAAATCCCTTCAACATCGGTACTAATAAACATTATATCAAATATAAGCATTGAACTGCCTTCACTTGGCAATTATGGGATTATGAATGCCGGTTGGAAAACATGAAGCGTTTGAGCGGTTTTTGCTGTTGTTTTCTGGGCCGCGGTGGCCGAGTGGTTAAGATGTCCCGAAATATTACCACAACCCCTCCACCTCTTGGTCGCGAGTTCGAATCCCATGTGGGGCAGTTGTCAGGTACTAACCGCTGGTCGGTGGTTTTTCTCCGGGTACTCCGGCTTTCCTCCACCAACAAACCTGGCACGTCCTTAAATGACCCTGGCTGTTAATAGGACGTTAAACTAGTAAAAAAAAACTATTGTTCAACTGGCATGTATTCTTCATGTATTTCCAACAGCATGCAGTCTAAAAATTAAAAACTAATTTAAAATTATTCAAACTATGTGTTAAGAGGCAATACAGAGATGACAAATAAGAAGACATGACAAGGAATTAATACTACTCCAAGAAGTGCATAATGGTTGCCTGAGATCGAATTTCAGACACGATATAAATGTAAATAAGTTTTTCGAAGACTTTCAGTATATGATGCATGCATTGTGTTTGGCAATTGTCACTGAAAAAGCAGGTCTAGAGCATTTGGTTTGAAATAAAACTAGGGACAAGACATACTTTGATTCAAAGTTTTATTTCAAAATAATTATCGTCAAGTTGGCTTTGTCCATGTATACATAGAGCGTTGATTACAATTAAATAAAAATAAACTTTGCATAATAAAAATCCTTAACGGAGAAAAGAATATATCACAGAAAAACACGTTGGAGAATAACAATTTTTTGTTACAAACATAGTTTCCTTGTAATTCTTCAAATGAAGAAAACGAACACTGAATAAATAGAGGTTACACAACGAGTGGCTGTTGGATATGGAATTCATTCCACACAAGTGAGTTATTTTTTAAAAGTTACAAAAGACACAAGCTTTAGCAAGTGTCTTTTGTAACTTTTAAAAAATAACTTACGAGTGTGGAATAAATTCCATATCCAAGAACCACAAGTCGTGTGACCTGTTTCTACCACAGAAAGAAATACGACGAGGATACGTACGCTATCCAACAGCAGTTTTGGCGTCAAGCGGCGATTACAGCATAGCATGACGTCACTCGATTATTGATGACGTTGACAAATGATGACACGACACTCGGAAAGACGTAGTTCGGTCAAAGTTCACCGTGTCAGCCAATCAAGATGCGTACAGAGTTTATACCACGTGTGGTATAAACAAATTGTTAATCAACAGCTGCATCGTTTATTTGACACCCTGAGAGTTGAATAACACTGACTATTGTGGTAGAAATAGTATTACTCCATGAACTTTCCTTTAAAGAATTCTTATGTTGTCCCCCATGGAGGGTTAAAAATTATGGAAACATATAAAATAACTTAAGGAGATTTCCTGAACTTTTGTAATGCTTACCCTTACAGTTACAAAATGTTGATAGAACAAGGTCCATATCATTTACAATATATCATCTCGATTCTTTAAACCTCGTCACCTCGAAACTTTGATTTATCAGAGTATTCGAGATACGTTTACTTGTACATACAGACAAAATTGTCTATAAATGACGTTCTATAAATGAGGCATCTATAAAATGACAGCTATTATAAAATTTACCTCTGCATAACATGTACCTGTATATGAAGGACATTTTTCCTATGTTCCATTGGTGTCTTTTATAGACAGGTTTGACTATCTGGTACAAAGTAAACCCAAGGCGGCCTACACAACACTTCGAATTCAACGTGGCATTCGAAATATACAAGTTCGAGGTAAGTCGTTATAGTTTGATATCTTTCACCATTGAGGATTCCTTTCCGTCATTCGTTACTTCCACACCCTGATAGACATCCATGGTCTCTGATATGTTTCTGTGTCCCAGCAAATGTATCGTCTCGTCTGATTTTCCAAAAAATCGTTTACAGAATAACCATACTATATTGATGGTGATCACAAACAGCGCCAGGCTGATCCACTGAAACAAAGTTAAGGTTCAGAGTTCATGGACTAGTAACAATAGTAAATGAACAGAGCCAGGCTGCTCCACTGAAACAAATTTAAGGTTCAGAGTTTACGGACTAGTAACTATAGTAACTGCACAGCGCCAGGATGATCCAGTAAAACAAAGCAAAGGTTCAGAGTTCACGGACTAGTAACTATAGTAAGTGTCAGTGCCTGACTGAAAAGTAATATCACACAGATTAAGTATACAGATACAGTGCCAGACTGAAAAGTTATATCACATAGAGTTTACGGACTTAGGTAGAAACTGAACATGTACAGATTGATCCACCGAATGACGCGTTCAAATGCTATAAATATATATTTACAAAAATGAACACCCACGAATGAATTCCAAACAGTCAATACCAAAATTGTATGCCTATACAATACTGAATACGCTATTTCGTCACATTATAAACGTGTGAATATGTCGTGCTCTTTGGGCGAAATGACAACATATATGACTACATAGCTCTTGTAAACTAGGTCGTCACCGTCAAGCAATTTAGAGGTACTTACATTTAATATATTTTAATATAATTTGTCAATTTGAAAAGTTATCAGACAATTGATTCATATCTGTTGTTTTCACACCCCCTACTATCTAGATTTTAATCACACCAATGGTCTGGCCAAACATATAAGTCTTGTCCCCACCATTCACTTTAATCATTATGATTTGTACTATAATACATACCTGTACTATCGTGACCATAAACGTTTCTGTGCCGAACTCGTACCACTTCTCGTCCAAATCTGCCTCGTTCTGGATCAAGTCTACAGCCCACCACACAAGGATAACAAGAGCTTCAATAGGGGCGATAACTCTGAGAAATATCCATAAAAACGACAATCAAGACAATATCCGAGTACTAAATTTGTAAATTGGAACCATCTTCCGGTAGGCCAGTTTTATATTCTCCCTCAACCTCTGTTTTGTAAAAAAGAACCATAACTTCCTAGTTCCGTTTATGTAAAATTCCGTTTAAGGATTTTTTTTTTAAACAAAATTGCTTCCGAGTTCCGTTTTACTTAAACGGAACTCGGAACTCGGAACCAACTTCAGCCTCCCTGTCTTACAAGGGCGGCATCCGCTTAATGCATCTGGAATGCAAGCAAGATGCACTTCATTTATAATATATATATATTACCTATAATAGAGCTTGTATCGAGCACAAGAATATAGAGGTTCCCCATTCTTTGCATACCATGTTTACAAGCCAAACATGAGATTTTATTGACAGGCCACGTGGATGCAGTGGCTGCCATTTTACCTCTACTTTTACTCAACGCATATTCCGTCTTTGCATATTACAGTGTTAGCTACCTTGTGGCTAGGTATCCATTGTGCCGTCATTATTTTGTGAGCACAATTCACTTCGTTTTCTCTGAAACGCTCGCAAAAATATGACGTCACAATCAATACCTACCTACAAGTGAAGATAACTCTGTAAAATTCAACTGCAGAGTACGTATAGTCTACTGCTACATTATACTGTTAACCACTTTATTTTTGCGTATACACTACTGTACAGCCGGTGATTTTCGCGGGTCAAACTTTTCGTGATTTGGATTTAAAACTATAAGAAATAAAATCTTAACTGATCACAGTTTTGCGATTTGGTTTCAAGGGTATATCCTGTAACATTTTTTAAAACAAGAGGTCCATTGGGCCTGTATCGCTCACCTTTTTTCAAGCTAAGAACACAAGCTACCAACTTGAAGACTTTAGAATTGAACTTAATCTATTTTAAAGAATTCGCTATAATTCCCCTAAAGCGTCATCTGGCCCCTTGGGGAACAGTTCCACTGTTTATAAAAAAAACTGGTTCCGCTTCACCCAAGGAAGCGACAGACTAAATTGGAACTAAATCCCTTCATTGTTACAGAAGAAGGATTTTAAAGAACTTGTTATATTTTCCCTACTAGGCCCCGCCTTTCAGGTTCCTGGAGGCGAGACCCACTTTTTATACAAAATCGGTTCCCCTTTACCAACGGAAGCTTCAGACCTAATTAGAATATAATCTCTTCATTGATACAGAAGAAGAAGGATTTTAAATAATTTGCTATATTTCCCCTATTGGGCCCAGGGGGTCCAGGGTTCCCGTTTATACAAGTTGGTTCCCCTTCACCCAAGAAAGCTTCAGACCAAATTTGGTGAACATTTATTCAGCCGTTTGTGGCTAGTAGATATTTTTGTGAAAAGTTGACGTATGACGGCCGCCGCGCCATGACATAAGCGCCCCGGCCTTTCGGGCTAGGTGGGCTAAAATATTTTACGGATGAAAATTTCGCGATCGCGTTCATCACCTGCTTAATCGCAAAATATATCATCCGCGCGAAAATAAGTGGCTAGATGGTATATCGCATCTTTGTTATTCTCAACCTATTAACTATCAAGGACTCCCAATGACAATCGTTAATATATATAATACGTTTAATATTATCCGTGTAAAATTTGAATTCGCGTTCGGTCCCTCTCGCGAAATTACCCGATAACTTGTATCTAGCGATAATAAATATATTTCCAGTATGGCATTTGATCAACATATTATTAAGAGTTACTTACAGTACTATCCATTTCCAGAAAGCCGGGAGTTTCCAGTCATCAATTCCGTGGTCGTTGAACATGTGCTGTCTAAACTTCTCTAGTCCGTACTTAATGACGAGATACTGGAGCATGAGGCCATTGATGAGGAGGGCGAATGCCCACACGAAGTCCTAAGTAATATAAAACGCCTGGTAAGTTATAGTATCGGTGGTGCATGTAACTCTTTGCATGTCTCCATAGAAAGTTGTTTGATTGCTGAGGAACAAATGTTTCTTACATACTGTCAAAAGTGTTATCTATTGCAATAAAATTAACTGTTTACGGCAATCTTGACCACTTTGATAAGCAAATCAAGTACATCTCCAGCAAAAAATATGTGTCTGATTGGTGGATGCACAGAAGCTATAATAAAACAGCATACCTGATTAGCGAGTACATCGAAGCTAAAATATAACAGTGCACCTGATTGGTGGGTACACTGAATCTATACCGAAGCTATAATGTAATAATGTACCTGATTGGTGTGTACACCGAAGATAAAATCAACCATCGTACCTGATTGGTGAGTATGTCTATATTTGTTGCTGACATCACTCCCACACCAAACGTTAACAGGACTGTACCGGGCATACCAAACTTCCTAGGTACTGCAAAATAGTGAACAAAACATGTATGAATTATAAGTGTAATAACAAGACGTTATCCTGGAACTACATTGTATCGTACACTAGAATCGACTGATCGGTTAAACTACTAAGTTTTGTCTTATGTATAAATTTGAATCACATGATTTTTGTTTGTTTGTTTGTTTGATTTATTAAGAGCCTATTAACAGTCAGGGTTATGTAAGAGCGATCTCTCATGTATGCGGTGTTTTGCGTGTATGAAGTGCATGGTGCGTGTTTTGGGAGTATATTCGTGCTATGTCTTCTTGTATAGTGGAACTCTTGAATCACATGGATACACTACAAGCTTTAGCTTGAGTAGCTGCAGAGAACGCCTTGGTGACTCGGCTAATTCATGTCAAACAGACTTCCATAGAAATAAAATGCAAGATTAATCATTTTAGATTCTCCATTTAGGTGATTACGAATATATTAAGCAAACACTTCAATGCAATGACTAAATAATATTCCTTGCCTCTCCTAATTTGCGACCATGGCAACAAAATGGCATTTTCAATTTCGGACAACAAAACTCCTGTATTTCATACCCCTTAGATTAGCAACCAAATGCTCACCAATCTCAATTTCAATAACTTCTGAAGGTTGTCTAGAATGATCTAGCATCTGTATAGACCACATATGCCATGATGCCATAAAAGATAATTTTAATTATTATTTACATTATTAACGTTTTCCGGTGTTTCAAGCAGATGAGTCGAAAGGTTTAAGGTAATAGAATAAATGAATGGTATCAAATTTCTAGTAGCAGAGAGGGTCTAGTAAACACTACTGAACTAGTGTTGGACTGGCCCGAGATACCCTGGCCCTGACACCAGACTCACCATTATGAAAGATAGATGTCTTGTTTAGGGCCAGAACGCAGTGTTATTTCAAAAGTTTGAATAAGCTGACACCGTTAAGCATCGGGCCAGGTCATCTCCGATTCAGACTGACCACCGAGAAGCACCGCTAAACTAGTCTATTTAACAAATAAATGTTATATCTACCCAAACATAGCAATCCATCGCGATTAAAGGTGATTTGCATACTACGAAAAAATGAAAACGACGAGGGAAATTTAATGTTGCGGAAAAGAAACTGCTGTGTTGACACAATAGAACGTGTATGCGTGATATATTGGATGGCTATGAAGATAAATTATTCATTTGTTGAAAAGACCGAGAAAAGTGGCGATTCTCGTTGGTAATATTTTGTAGGTAGTCTAAATCGGACATGACCTGGCCCGATACCAAACGGTGTCGGCTTATTCCACGTTTTGAAATAGCACTGCGTTCTGGCCCTAAACCAGACATCTATATGTTATAATGTATAGGTCTGGTGTAAGGCCAGAGTATCTCGGGATAGTGTTGGACTTACGTCCGAAATCTTCTAGCGTATGACACACCAGCTCCATGTTTGAAATAAGGGAAGTAACTCCGGCACAGGATAAACATAAAAAGAACAGTATAGACAGGACTCGGCCGAATGTCCCAAGCGAGGAAAACAGAACAGGAATCCTGTAAAGTAAATACAATGTATTTTAACAATGAACTGAAAAAATGCTTTTCAATGTCTTTTCCACGCGCAGAAGTCAGTATGACCCCTTCAGTATTTTAGGTATCTTGTTCCGAAATATATTATATATAACGTGGCATAAAGGAGACACGATGCTTAATAACCCCCCCCCCTAAGCGAAGGTAGGAGTGGTACTGAATTCATGTTGCTTTAAAGGGGACGTAACTCTGATAAATAAAGGTATTTTCTTCCGATAAATATTACACACATCTAACACTGTATAAGGATTATTGGCACCAAGTGACGTTGAAATTGTTCCAGTAGTTAAGGAGGAGTAGTTGTGTCTACAGACGACAGACAGACAACCTGAGTACTGTATATCCCCCTAACTGCGTTGCATGGGAGGAGGTGTAGAAACCGTGTCTCCTTTAATGAAAAATTACATGTATACTCTGTCTTAAGGAAATATAAGGATTCCATTCAGATTGTAAATATAGTCAGCATATCAATGCATGTGGGGGACAATCTGATTGAGCTGTTTGGGGGGTGGTGGGGGGGTTAAACCAACGAGACTACTCTGAGAAAGTTGACTGAGAAAAGCGATATGGGAACAACAGTCCATGAAGTCAGCATAAAAAGGCCAAACAATATTGTAAAGCACATTTGTCCGCGTAAACAGTATTTAGCGTCTTATCAACATATTACCTTATTTCATAATAAATGGTTGTTACTGGCAATCGTTCAGTCAGATATACGTTGTAAACAACTATTCGCATAACATTTGAATTCGCGCTCAGGCTGTCTCTCAGACTGGCGAGGTTTAACAGTAGAGTACAAAATGACTCCGGGACAGAGCGATCACGACATACCATATAAATGTGAGGCCAGTACTGGCAGGTCCACTCGTCTTCAGGATGGTCACAATGTCACTTCGCTGTAGGAACGGCCGGTTGGTGATCAGGGTAGAAAACACCGTGGAGAAGATCATTATTCCGCATACCAAACTGGGAAATGAGAGAATTAATTTTTTCAGTATACTGTAAATGTACATAGTTAAGTGAGTGGTATTTTTATTTTAACGCTCTACACCCTTGCTAAACTGCGCTTAACCATGATTACGCTAACTAGATATTCTGAATACCTTTATAGTCATGGTAGTGATTGAACACATTCATAAGCACTAATTAAGACCGCTTTCGCAGTAAAATTTTATTGCAGCAAAATAATTTGTTTAAGGTATTCTATTTGTAAATCTTATACTTAATTTAATTGTTTGTAGTGTTTTCAGTATTTTTCTAAAGAAAAGACATATTTTGAATCATTTATAATGCATTGCCTTCCTCCGTTTTCTTTATTTATATGTCTATAAAAAGACACGAAAAATCCCTTCAAATTGGCGAAAAGTTTAATTGTTCATTCATCTTTATACAAATTCAAGACCTTACCAACAGTTTTCGTGGCTGGTATTAGAATTTCGTTTCGTGTCAATTGATTTCGTTTCGTGTTTCTTTCGTTTCGCACTTTACAGGTACCCGCACATCGGTCTTTATATTACCTGACAACATTGTTCGTGGCCGGTATCAGAGTAGCGTATTTGACGATGGCGTGGTCACGTGTCATAAATGCGGAGTATGGAATCATGAGGCCCATCCCGGCACCAGTGTCAAAGGCATTCTGACTGATGGCATCTACCCAGAGCCGAGGTTTTCCGAAAGACTCTTAAAAAAGGATTACGTATATTATTTTCGATTTTCTAAAACTATATATATCGCAGTGAGGCGTCTAATGTTACACTTTAGATGAAACAATATTGCTTAAGTTTAAACATTCCATACAATTGCAAATAGTCGATTGTAAAGAACATTAATACACTACAACCTCTTATTTAGCTCATTACAGTGTACGTTTATCAAATATCCAGTGATTAAATGCTCACTAATGTAATATAAACCGGAGTTCTATTCAATGGCTGGGAATACATTTTGACGTTATTACGTCGTAACATAATGGCGGCCTATGCTGGAATTTTGCAATATATAGTTTGCCTTTAAGATTCCTCGAAATGTAGGTTGTTGTATAGATATGTGATCATTAAAAGTATTTGTGTTTTAAATCTTTATCTTTTACTCGCCAAAGCTCTGCGACTCGTTTAAAAAATTCATACGGAATAAACTCTCATTTATGATCCTATATATGCATTAAAGAGGATCTTACATGAGTGGCAATGTGATATGAAACTTATCTAACGATTTCAATAATTTGATATACCAGGTGCCTTTATTTTAACGACTTAATGATAAATTTCATATCACATAGTCACGAGTGTAAGATTCTATTTTTCACATAACCTTTTTTGTCTCTATATAAAACAGAAATCAAAACTACATGTGACGTCATCATAGTGTTAATACACATGTGTCTTACGATATTCATGACATGGCCGTATGACATTGTTTGAAAGGCCGGTTATGTGATAGTAAAACCTTATATGTATCGTTTTGATGGTCGATAAACCAAAACATCAGAAATCTCACCCCAATCCGGAGTAAAGAGAAATTTGATTCCGTAATCCGCATATTCCCTCGTCAAGGACCACACGAAGGTAAACAGTATTATCACCAGCAAGACAGGAACAAGAATCATGTTGACTTTTTCAAACGTTTTCACGCCCTTGATTACAGCGGATCCCGCCGTCAACAGGGCAAGCGCATGCGTGAGAATGGGCCAGTAGCTCTCCTGTCAATAAGATTTAAAAATATTTGCATTCTCTCTCTAAAACACTCGGGACATCTTTATCTCTACTTTTTATGAAAACCTTATTTTACAATTTTATCTTCTTATGGGTGTGAAAGCTCACAGAATTGTCGTGCAAAAATTGAAAAATACTAATGAGGGAATTTTAAAATCTGATTTTGAATTATGCAGATGTTCAAAGCGTTAGAAAATAACAACATATAAACATGACATGGCGCTATATCCATTTTTGTACTGTTTCAGAATTTATATTCCTTCAAGACACAACAAACATTCCTACTTATAGCAAAAGATGTATTTAACAAGTTACTGATATTGCAGGCGAAAACTGACATAAGATGATGACATTGATAGGCACTCACTTCAGCAAAGTCCTTGAAGATGTTTAGGCTGACGTCCTCGCCCTCAGGAAGTTCGTGAGCAATGCAGTAATATACGTAGTAGAAACACCAGCCCAGGACAACGGAATAGTAACAACTGTAAACAAAATAAGCAGATAACGAAATACTTTGATTGAGAACAACGGAAAACTGACATATGTGAACACAGAAAAAAAACGTTTAAGCTACAGCTAGAATAATACCTTTGTTAATATCATGTAGTGCGTTTCTTGCGGTATTGGAGTGAAAGGCTTAACAAAACTAAAATATGGTAAGGGGACTACTTATTTGTACTTACGAAATGAGAAATGTCACCATGGATATCCATGCGCCACACCAGGCTGCCTTATCACCGAGAATCTTGCGGAATGATTCGATGATGGCTTTCTTTGTGTATCGCCCAGTGCCATACTCTATGAGCAGCATGGGGCTGGACCAGAGAAACAGGAATACCATCCATACTAGTAGGAACACCAATCCACCTGGAACAGGATCACATAATAACAGATATACAGTGATCTGTTACGTCATTTTCTTTCATACCTTCACGTGTAATACTGACTGGTCTAGGGCAATACACTCATGCCGCCTGAGGCTGTATTGCATGGCTACCCATGCAATAAAGCCTCGTGACGTCACGGCGTCAACAAAATTTCTATTTCCTCGGTAAAATTTTAACATTTTTTACTATAAAAGATGCAAACAATGGAATTTTTGTTGAAAATCACGTAATTTTTCATGTATGAAAAATTGACTTTCAGCCGTGGATTCCTTCGAATTTATTTCAAAATGGCGGGATATTATAGTTGTACAATTGCTATAAAACGTCGAGGTATGAAAGAAAAATACTCTTTCATAATTGGATATGAAGGATAAGGTTATTCTACCCTCGGGTGCACAAAATGTTGCAAAACCCTCGGCAAGCCTCAGGTTTTACTACATTTTGTGACCCTCGGGTAGAATATCCCTATCCTTCATAATCACATATGAAAGAGTCTTATAATATTAGATATGCTCTGATTTTTAACTATTTTCATTGGCCAATACATGGTCACTTGACGTTCAATATATAGCATATTGACTCGATGTTTCCATTTTTAGAACACTGCATTCTTCTAAAGTGCCATTCTTTGAATAATGCATTTTCTTATAATTAATGCATTACAGATTTTTTTTTTTACTTTTTACATTTTCTGAAGAAAATACATATTTAATATAACAAGAGGCCCATGGGCCTTAACGGTCATCTGACTATTAGTACAATACAACATAGTCGTTTAAAGATTTTAGCCTATTTGACCTCTGTGACCTTGATTGAAGGTCAAGGTAATTCATTTGAACAAACTTGGTAGCCCTTCATCCCAGCATGCTACCAGCATGCCACATGCTCAATATCAGTACCCTGGGCCTTCTGGTTCTTGAGAAGACGTCATTTAAAGATTTTAGTCTATTTGCCGCCCGTGACCTTAAATGAAGATCAAGGTCATTCATTTGAATAAACTTGATAGCCCTTCATCCAAGCATGCTACATGCCCAATATCAGTACCCTGGGCCTTCTGGTTCTTAAGAAGAAGTCATTTAAAGATTTTAGCCTATTTGACCCCTGTGACCTTGAATGAAGATCAAGGTCATTCATTTGAACAAACTTGGTAGCCCTTTATCCCAGCATGCCACAGGCCTAATATCAGGTCTCTAGGCCTCTTCGTTATTCACAAGAATTGTTTAAATGATTTTAGCCTATTTGACCCCTGTAACCTTGAATGAAGGTCAAGGTCATTTATTTGAACAAACTTGGTAGCCCTTCATCCCAGCATCCTACAGGCCAAATATCAGTACCCTGGGCCTTCTGGTTCTTGAGAAGAAGTCATTTAAATATTTTAGCCTTTTTGACCCCCGTGACCTTGAATGAAGGTTAAGGTCATTCATTTGAACAAACTTGGTAGCCCTTCATCCAAGCATGTCACAGGCCCAATATCAGTACCCTGGGCCTTCTGGTTCTTGAGAAGAAGTCGTTTAAAGATTTTAGCCTATTTGACCCTCGTGACCTTGAATGAAGGTCAAGGTCATTTATTTGAACAAACTTGGTAGCCCTTCATCCCAGCATGCCACAGGCCTAATATCAGGTCTCTAGGCCTCTTAGTTATTCACAAGAAGTTGTTTAAAGGATTTTAGCCTATTTGACCCCTGTGACCTTGAATGAAGGTCAAGATCATTTATTTGAACAAACTTGGTAGCCCTTCATCCCAGCATCCTACAGGCCAAATATCAGTACCCTGGGCCTTCTGCTTCTTGAGAAGAAGTTGTTTAAAGATTTTAGCCTTTTTGACCCTCGTGACCTTGAATGATGGTCAAGGTCATTTATTTGAACAAACTTGGTAGCCCTTCATCCCAGCATGCCACAGGCCTAATATCAGGTCTCTAGGCCTCTTAGTTATTCACAAGAAGTTGTTTAAAGGATTTTAGCCTATTTGACCCCTGTGACCTTGAATGAAGGTCAAGGTCATTTATTTGAACAAACTTGGTAGCCCTTCATCCCAGCATCCTACAGGCCAAATATCAGTACCCTGGGCCTTCTGGTTCTTGAGAAGAAGTTGTTTAAAGATTTTAGCCTTTTTGACCCCTGTGACCTTGAATGATGGTCAAGGTCATTCATTTGAACAAACTTGGTAGCCCTCCATCCCAGCAACCTACAGGCCAAATATGAGTACCCTGGGCCTTCCGGTTATTGAGAAGAAGTCGTTTGAATAAAAAGTTTACGCACGGCGCACGGCGCGGCGCACGGCGCACGACGACGGACGGTGCATGATGACAATAGGTCATCCTGACCCTTCGGGTCAGATGACCTAAAAATCCATGACCATTGTTGAGGTCCATAGTGTTATTTCGCCCGAGTAGACTTTAAAATAATGACCACTCGCTACGCCGTCGGTTATTATTTATTATACTTGGGTGATATAACACCATATGGACCTCAACAAAAGTCTATAATTGATATATATTTACTTGTAAATCTTTCTCTTCTTCTGTTTTGTAAGGTCTGATTGCGTGTACATTAGCGTGCACGCAATCAATTTAGCCTAGCAACCATGGTGACCGTAGTCACCAGCTTTATTCTGCCTAAACTCAAAACATGTGATGACTAGGTATACGGTAGTAGGAACTCGGTTGCAACGAACAAATTTATATAGGAAGCACTGACCCGCACTCAGCCAACATATCCTATTTCCTACATAGAAGGGAGGAATAATAGAGAACTACAATGGTAGTTTTCCAATTTTCTAACTTCAAAGATTATGACAACTATCCGAAATATATGTATGCATAAATTAATGTAAGTTAATTCGATTTTTTGTCTTTGTTTGGCCTCTACTTTATATTTCGAAACAACAGAGAGAAATCTTGAACAAACATACATTTTACTGAGAATATGTAGGCATACAGTTTGTTCAAGGATGCACACTCTGATTTCTAGATGAAGAACAAAAAATGGTCAATATCGAGATTTTTTTAACTTTTGCATACATTGTACATATTTAGGATTTTTTACCAAATCAACTACAGCTACTATCTTGCTGATAATGTCAGGGATGTACCAAATATTTTAAATAAATTTACACAAACTTTTATTTTAATTTTGGAAATAAGAATGTCACTTGCACTGTGAATGAGGTTCTGGGGTAACAGTACTTGCCTTCGTTCTCACTGTTGTTGGCGACAATGCGAGGGAAACGCCAGATATTTCCTGTACCGACCACACATCCCAGGCAAGAACAGATCAGACCTAGCTTAGTGTTAAATCGGGGCGTAGCCTGGTTATTTCTCTCCTGGAAAAAATATCGGCAGAGCTAGAGTGTTTTATGAGAAAAAAATAGAAACATATTAGGCCTATCTCAGTGTTGGTTTCATCATCAAACATACAATAAAAGTAACATAGAAAATGTAAATGGAATACATTATTGTGAACGTGTCTACTTAATATTTACTTAAAGGGACAATTCAGTGTCAAGAGAACATTAAAATTTGTACATATATCGGAAAACCCCCAGTTCTAATGGAATATTATATCAGACGGTTTTTACTGTGATATGCCAGAAAAGCCCATGGTGGTGAAATGCGTGTGAAATGTTCAAACTCGCTCGCTGTCCGCCATTACACATTGTGGTCGAACATCTTGTATGCCGAACCCTGTCCCTTGCTCGTAGAGTAATGCAACTTTTTGTCTATAACTGCTCAAATCGCTCTGACAGTAGTGTGTTAACCTTATTAGGTGAATTATCTTGCCTCAAAATCATTTTATCACCTCCTCAGTGGTTATGTATTTCATCTGTTTAACGTGCGTGACTATGGCTCGGGTACATGAGTAAAGCGTACATACATTTATTGTACCTGCTTAATCGTATTGATCAACGATTTGTTATTACAACGGTATCAATTAAAATACTAAACTTTGACGTGGAATTTGTCAATATTTTGTGTTATATGTTTTACAAGAAATGTAGAATAATACATTTATGCCATAGTTTGCTTATTGGTTATGTAAAAGAATTAACCTTAGTGAATTGTCTCTTTAAAGATGCTCCACCGCTGACAAATGCTATTTTTTCACTATCAAAACAGGAGAAGACGATTTTGTATTTTTCTACAATTACTTATTTTACTAAGTTACTTATTTTACACCATTACCACCATTGAAAAGTTTTAGCTTCTAATTTTACTTCAAATTAAAAATATGAAAAATGATTAATTGCATCCCGAAAAAATTCCGTGGCACTATATCTTATATAGAATGAAGTAATGATTGCGCATGCACCAAAAGCGAAATAGATTATTTTATGTTATTTTTGTGTTAATGAGATATATATACACGATTATACACCAATTATTGTTCAAATGATGAATATTATTTATGCTCTGTCAGTGGTGGAGCATCTTTAATGTTTTCATATTAAATGTCATTCTTTTGTAATATTCAAATTTATAGAGAATTATAATAATAGTTGATGATTTTCGTGGTTTTGTACACTGTGAAAAATAACCGGCTGTACGGTATGTGAAGAAATAAAGATATCAGACTCAATAGCCATGCTTTCTAGTATTATCATTATCAGTGTATAATGTTGTACAACACGTGCAGCGATTCTATTTTTACATGAATAGTCGCTGGCGTATCAACGTGGGGTCATGACCCCACTTTTGGTGGGACATATGATCATGAATGACTCAATTCCAATCAGTTGTTCAATCGAATTCGTTGACGATGACGAGATAGAAAATAATAAGGGTATTTTAATAAAAAAAATATACAACTGTCGCGAGAATAAATAATATTCATTTTCGTGAAAAACTGTAAATATAAGGAATAGATTTTTATTTTTTTTAGGTTATGAGGGTATAATGATAATGGTGCCCCATGTAGATTGTATGTAACCCGGCTTTGCCGGGATAACATAATTTGCACGTGCTCCATTATCATTATACCCTCATATTCTCAACAAAATAAAAATCTATTTCTTAAGTAGACAAACGCCTTAACTGATTTCGTCAATAACCCGTTCTATCTGACCATTCATGAACTTGTAAGTATCAACTTGAAAATAACAATAATTTTTCATATAAATATTTCAAAAATACCTTTTGTTTAAATATATACGGTCTAAATAGGGACCTATAGTACTATTACAAATGTAACTCTTGGCCTGTATATAGGGGTGACTCGCATCAAATCTTCGATATTTGTTATCATCGCCGTTGAAAAATGTCGGACAAGATTATTTACATAAGATAAATATATACAGTTGTTATTGTTCGTTGATGAACAAACTGATAATCTCATTGCCGTCACAACAGATACAAACACCATCGAGACATTGTTCTGAGACTGTGATTCTGTGATACAAACTTCATACTTCTACAACACAAACATTTGAAGTGGAAATGTCTGTCGTGATAACAATGTTGTATTTACATCTGCTCACTAATTGTATTATTTACATATCATCTAACATTTGTTATTGTATATTGTAAATCTAGAAGGGATTTTAATATATCTTAAAGTACCAAGTACCATTACCTGCATTTTGAGAATCAAATTTCCAGAGTATATTTTTAATTTTATCGTGTCAAATATGATCCCATTACTATTTTGGGCAGTACTGCCAAAAATAATGCTAATAATCTAGGTCTACTGTCATTTGTGTAGTAAAATGAACTGTGACAATCAAACCGCGACTCCATTCTTCATCGCATACTATAATCACTGAATTGGCACAGGTGTTTTCAAAGAATACGAGAACCAAAAGTTTTTACACTGTGAATTTTTTTTAAATATCATTCATTTGCATCCCCCTTATGATTTGATAACTCTTAACAAATCCCTTCCACTAAACAACTATTTAGTATTTATCAAATATCCTTATTATAGTGGGAGCTAATAGGAAGATTATCACAAAGATATGAACCCTTACAGTTTGAAGTCAAAGTGTATAGTATAATCAGGGTAGCCCGCTTCTCTCGCCCTGAAAATACTACCCCTCTCCTCTTTGTATTTTCAAATCTATCTAACTCTCTTTCTCTTCTTTTCCCCATCATATACTGTGTATTTGTTTAAATTCGTGGATATATTTCTAACAGTAATTAGCTATACAGATGATGTTATTCATCATCTGTTCCATTTTATTCGAGGGTATTTATATTCGCCGAAATGAAATCTACCGCAAATACAGCGAATTTTATTTTCTCACGATTAAAATCAATTTTACATTAATTAATAGTTGTAGACTTACCCTCTGTTCTATGGGATCGTCAAGACTGGTCGCCATTGATAAACTTAGTGATTTCATTCCTTGATAAATAGGTTATCTACCCGTAAATCCCATATTAAAACCACGTAACTTTTAATGCATAAAGTATATACCTATGAATACATCTATCCCATGACATCGGTAATGGTATCACATGTGTATGTTATCTGTATAAACCCGCATTATCATCACACATGTATACATGATATAGATACCCGTTAGTGGAAAATCTAGACCTTGGTAGATAGAATCTGACCAGTTAATGTACCGCATGACCACGTGTTTGTGTAATGGAGGGTAGGGCGCACGACACCACTTTTCGCGTTATTTCGTTAGTCCGAAATGCTCGATTATCAATAATGATAAATTGGGTATAGCATCTTTAAGGTTTGGTTTCCGAGGTCAGGGGTCAAACATGAAAAGTGTGTCCGAGATCAGTGATCAAACATGACAAGTATTTCCGAAATTAGGGGTCAAATATGCCAGATATCGCACTAATAAACCTAAAACAGTTTAATGTCGCAGGAATTATTCCCCTTGCTTAATAAAAGGAGGAGTTGATATGTAACAAACAAAGTGACAATAACATTAGCACTTTATTCAGAACGAACATAAGATATATGCTGTCAAAAATATTTGTTAATTCATAATATTAGAAAAAATAAATATATACATCTTTTCTATACAAAATGATTTTTTGTTCACAATAACTTGTCAATGAACGGTCTTATTTCATAATTGGAAATGATACATTGTTATTGTTATTTATCATAATATATTCTGGTAATAACTGCTATACAGTGTTTATATCACCAAACTTCAACTCATTTACCCCTGAAAACTCCTTTTGAAATCACCCAGAACTAAAACTGGAACAGTTCCATTATAAACTTTAGGGGTGAATGAGATAACAGGGAATATGTTATGTTGTATTTCCCCTATTCATGAGTAATGGACTGGCCTGAATGGTTATACCATTATGCTGATCGGTGGGTTGTGGGGAGTAATGACATTTTATTTTAAAGTGAATAGTCGGGCAAAGAAAACCACTCCAAAAAGCGTTCATTGACCTTCCAAAAGTCCTCACATATCCAAACGACGGTCAACTTCTGCTTACGTTTCCCAGTTCTGACCATTGAAATAATGGAAAAGTTCTAAAAATAACTCTTTGAAAGCGAGGCTCCGTGGAAATGTAACCACGGACATAGCTAGCCGGGAGGACGTTTTAGGATTCCCACAATTAAAATTCATTTCTTCGCATGCAGAGAGATGTTAACGAGAATTTTATTTTTCTATTTCATAAGAAATTATACTGGATACAGTCACACCATTTTTACCAACTTTAGCCTTCCTTTCCCGACTATTCACTTTAAAGCTGTATAATGTATGAAGATCAGGAACCGATTTTAAGCTAATGTGTAAGATTTTAATTCGCTCCCAAAAAATAGGATTGCCGGCCTTAATACAATTTATACCCATGAAGTGACGTTTTTTCTGAGCTTAGTGGTGAATATAAAAGTATGCATGGCAGTCACAATTAGTCAATTCATGGAGATTTATAAAGATGTCACAATTGCCTGAAATCAGACTTTTAATTGTTTAACATGGAAATCGTGAAAGGTTCCGAAAATTCACACAAATAAAGAGTGGAAAGTTGGGATAATTCTATTATTTACTAGTTTGAATATATGTGTAATATTTCCCTAATTGCCAGACAATTATTTAATCAGTCTTGAAACAGAAAATAATTTCGTTATTGCAAATTTCGCAATTAACATATTAATTTTAATTTATTAAAGTGAATAGTCGGGCAAAGAAAACCAGTTTAAATGCGTTCATTGGCCTTCCAAAAGTTCTCACATATTAATACGACGGCCATGTTCTGCTTACGTTTCCAAGTTCTGACCATTAAAGTAAAGGAAAGTTGAAAGCATTGAAAGCGAGGCTGCGTGGAAATGTAAACACGGACATAGTCAGCCGGGAGGACGTTTTAGCGATTCCTATACTTTAAATCAATTTCTTCGTACGCAGACAGATTTTGGCGAGAGATTTTATTTTTCTATTTCATAAGAAATTATACTGGATACATTCACAACATTTTTACCGACTTTAGCCATCCTTGCCCGACTGTTCACTTTAATCTCTGTTGATAGATTTGAAACAATACATTGATGGATCACAGATGAAAACTTGTGAAAATTGTGACAGAAATCTAGCACTTATGTGTTACTGTATGATATCCATGTATGTTATGCTAATGAAATAGGATAACCCTATCAACATCTGTTCTTATAATAAATATACTATTGCATACACAATCACCCCTTTTGTTTATAGATAAATCATTCCATCCTTTCCATTGGATGAGTCCAAATGTGTTTCCAGGGGTGAATGAGTGAGCAGTTTAGAAATTATGTAGTGACTTATAATATGAACTGTTATTTCAGTTGGTCAAGAAATTCGGGATTTTTTACTTAAAACTAGAAAATGAAAATTTGCATAGTTTGACATCAGTGAAATACAACAGAATTACAATACCATCCACATGTTTAGGTAAATTACATGGGAAATATGCATGTTCCATTTACATATTTTCAAAGTAATAGTGACGTCAATATCAGATCACCAGAACAAGTTCATACTGTACAAAACTTCCTTCAAAACTACAAAAAATTCGCAAAACATGTGTCACCTTGCCTCCTTATAAACTAAAACATGTTAACTATTTTGATTTGAAAACACTTTAGCCCATACCTATTACATGTTATAACCATATAAGGCATGGGTCAGGGGTCAGACAGCCTTATGCTGATTCAATCTGACCAAAAATTTAACTCATTAACTTCAATGAATAGGACGTTTTTGACAAGAAATAATTTATACACATCACTTAGCATCATGTCACGTGGACACAGTTCAATGATTTTGTTCCATTATCTTATATTGATGGACCCATCGACATTGAAATTAGCACATTCATTGGTCTCATGGTCAATTTACATCACATTATTCCATGTAGATAACTGCCTTTTGATCGTTTTGCATTTTATCGGCATTGGATAGGCTTTCCTTCAAATGAAACCTACCAAACATAACCATTGGTTAGCGTTAATCACGTGCCTAAAACATAAGCGTTTCAGTTGGCTTGCAATGTCCATTTTATGAACATCGCCTTCATTAGTCCAAACTGAGACAAAGAACACCAATTTCCATTGGCTAGTGACATTTACAATGACAGTGAAACATATTTTAATTGGCTAATGGCAACCACATGCCTTTACAATCATATCAGGAAAACGCTTTAAAACTACGTTATAATTGTGGTCGAAGTAAAGCACTGATTGTGACCCGAGTTTGGTTGGAGCACATCCGGGACTTGGAGCCTTGTATGGTGTCATCAGATGCACGAGAGTCTGTATGATCGCGTGATTTGTGGCGTTCATATGGGCTCCCAAGGGGAACGAACACTCGCCATCACAGTAAAAGGCCTTGAATCCGTCAGGGGCGATAATCCAATTCTACAACAAGAAAACAAAAGTGATTTTAATTTTTAAGATGAGCACCTCCATTAATGTATTTTAATCAATCTATATCATCAAAAACTTATTTCTTCCAAGCATATCTGTAAACAAACGCCAAACGTGCAGTGTAGTTCATGCAAATTGCACATACATTTATAATAAATTATGTTAGTTTGGGCATGACATTAGATAGCGGTATCTTGCCCTAAACGCCGCCGGAAGGCATACATGTGATGATATACGGTATGCCATTCAAGGTCACAAAATTCAGTAATTATGTGTGCATCAGAAAATTAATATAACTCCATAACAGTATATCTAGCTTTGAAACAACACTCTAAAATCCATAAACATTATTAAATTAGCCTTCAGTAATTAACAGAATGATGTTCGTAATTGAATTAACTGAAATGTACTTTCTCATCCCATCTTGCAAGAGGTATAAAATGTCATTATCATTTGAGTTTCTGATTTGATGTATCAGGGCACAGTATAGTACTTCAACAAGGACATAGTCATTCAGATCCCCCGCCAATGGAGATATCAAAGCTGAAGTAAGTTTGATTGTGGAGACTTATGTGTATGAAAAAAACCAGGAAAAAGGAAGTTGAGCTAAAGAAAGATGGTGTATAATTCAAGTAGAGCGGGGCTGCAATTGTTGAATCAGGTATACAGCCTTGACATTTATATTAGACTATATACACAAAGATGGGTGGAGTTTTGCAAAGAAACATTTACCATTTACCATGATATTTTCAGCAATGTTTCCATGGTAACGGAAAAAGTGCAAAAAAATGAAAACCTAAAAATAGCAAAAGGTACAACTAGACCATAAAAAGAATGTGTCTATGAAGTTTCGTGGAAATATCTCTGCTGGTTTTAGAGTTATGCTCCGGAAATGAACCTGCTACAAAAATATGATATTTTCAGCAATGTTTCTATGGTTAAAGAAAAAAGCACGAAAAGTGAAAACCTAAAAATAGCAAAAGGCACTACTAGACCATAAGAACAATGTATCTATGAAGTTTCATGGAAATATCTCTGCTGGTTTAAGAGTTGTGCTCCGGAAACGATTCTTACGCAAAAATTTGCTATTTTCAGCAATGTTTCCATGGTTACAGAAAAAAGTACAAAAAGTGAAATCCTTAAAATAGCAAAAGGCACCACTAGACCATAAGACTAATGTGCCTATGGAGTTCCGTGCATATATCTCAACCAGTTCTCCAGTTATGCTGCGGAAACGAACCTGGTACAAAAATATGATATTTTCAGCAATGTTTCCATGGTTACGGAAAAAGTGCAAAAAATGAAAACCTTAAAATAGCAAAAGGCACTACTTGACCATAAGACCAATGTGTCTATGAAGTTTCGTGGAAATATCTCTTCTGGTTTTAGAGTTATGCTCCGGAAACGAACCTGGTACAAAATATGATATTTTCAGGAATGTTTCCATGGTTACGGAAAAAATGCAGACAATGAAAACCTAAAAATAGCAAAAGGCACTACTAGACCATAAGACCAATGTGTGTAAGAAGTTTCGTGGAAATATTTCTACTGGTTTTAGAGTTATGCTCCGGAAACCATTCGTACCGACGGACGGACGGACGGACGGACGGAACCCCTTTGTATATCCCCCGCCCAACGAAGGGCGGGGGATAATAACCTTTATTTGACAAGTATTGTTGATATTTCTGAACTGATGGAGTAAAACACCAAGGGAAGTATGTACATAGCACAGGGTTTCAACATGATCCAATGGCTTTGGGACACCTCTAATGGTTTAGGTAAGCTCCAATGGTTTAATGACATGCTCCATTGGTTTTGGTGGACACCCCAATTGTTCTGGGGACACGCTCCTATGGTTTTGGGGACGTGCTTTAATGATTTTGCGAACGTTCGAATGCTTAATCTTTTTGAAAACGTTTCAATGGTTTCAGGGGACACACTCCAATGGTTTTGGGACATGCTCCATCGGTTTTGGTAACGTTTCAGTGGTTTCAGGGGGGGGCACACTCCAATGGTTTTGAGAAACGTTCCAATGATTTAGAAGACTTACCTGCCAACCCAGGTCTCTGAATTTCATGTATAGTGTCCTTCTCTGACATGGCCACTGACGGGGCACTCGTCTAGGTGATCCTGGAGAAGAAATATTCATTTATTTTAGACTCAGGACCAGATTCTATCATTCACTTTAGACTTAGTATACGCCAATCTCTACATAGGTCAACTTTAAAATCGGTTTTGTATATTGTATATGGATACAGCATGTATTGAATATTGGACCATTTGAAATATCTTCCTGTTCAGTATTTGAAGCCACCTGAACAGAAGTTTTTTGGAGACTATACAAAACCTTCTGATAACACCATCATCTGTCTAGACGTCTTTTTGGGCTATACTAGTGTAGCTAGATCTTATACACATACTTTTTTAAAAATAAATTAAGTAACGTTCAGTGTTTAGAGAAGGTGTATTTAAGCATTTTAGTTATCTATGGGCATTGTGTGTCTTTGGGGCTTATTTCTATGGAGATTATACAAAATATATGTAGAGCTTTTTCTTATACTTTGTTGTGAGAGGTTTAGCACATAGCCACTATTGAAACACAACCATATTGCTATCAGAAATTCCCCACCATCGTAATGTAACATTATTGGAATATGCTTTTGTGGAACTGAAACACATTTCGACTACGAAATTTCTATGGTGCCACTTCTAAATTCGTGGAGATTTCGTGGACATAAACGTCAAAACAACATAAAATGAGTGAAATAGTAAAGAAAGGTAGACCTACTTCGTAGTGCCCGAGTGTATGAATACTCCTCCTCTTCCTCATTGTCAGAAGAGTACGCTGCTTCCTTCATCCTCCGGCGGACAGCTGCACGTGTTTTCCGCACGTGCAGTTCTTGTGTAGACCGGAAGTACCCGACCATAAAAGGCTGTTTATAATCCGGTCCCTTTCGACCGACTATTCCGAATTTTTCTGGTTTAACATCACGGTCTGAAAAAGAAATATTTAGTGAATGACGGTTCGACGCGATCAATCTCATGGTTATAATTAAAGTTTGAAGTAAACTCGATTTTCTTACAATGAAATGCACAGCAGCCCTTACCAAATCGATGACAACAATATCCATTGAATAACACGTTTTTAACATTTTCAATTCGCTTGTTCCATCTTGAAACTAGGGCAAATGAATGTCAGTATATATTTCTGAAGACCAATACAGTTTCCAATCAACTTTTTAAACTATCGTGCAAAATCAATACGCATTTACTCTTTCGGCCTCGTTTTCTTGGTAAATTCGAAAACCTGACACATCTACAAATGATTGTTACAAATAAATACATAACACAATTTACTCTGAGAAAACAAGTATCATGTTCGTGAAATGTGGATGCTCCAAAGGTTTGAACCAGTCTGACTCACAATACAATGTATGATATGATTGATGAAAACACAAAAATACATCTTCATTTCTTCTACGGTTACACCACTTTAATGTTTTGAAAATTTGATTGATTTCACACGTCATGATATCGCTTTCTCTAATAAAATTGCCGCCGCTTCCTTATAGTAAATATAATTATTAAAAAGGCTAGTGCAATTAACTAGATATCCAAGTAATGAAATCGTAAAATAATTTAAGCTGGAAATATGACAAGAGCTGTTTGAAAGAGAAGGCTTCCTCTGGACTTGCACCAAAAACAAGCCTGGTCATTTCAGCCCAGAGGGTTTCTTGAAATTCCCAACTATACCGACATTTTCCGTCTTTAAATGATGATTGTCCATACCCATACCAGCAATTGTAAACATATCAATTGTAGAGATCAATGTCAGCTGTTACCTATTACAGTGTTTGGACACTTGCACCAAAATCTTATCTGTACACCATCATAAAATGGAAGGAAATCCTGTACAAGATGACAGAAAATATTTCTGAAAACAAAATAAATTAATTTAAACAAAAATAGATTTCTTTTTTTCAGTAAAGATATAAGATACTCACTTTTCTTTAAAAATATAACTTTCATAAATAGGCCTTTGTTGGGGGCTGACATGGATGTCCAGAGCGAGGCTGCGTTTGTGAGGTTAAAGGTCAACCATCCCTGGTAGTTGGCTTTCACGGTGAGGTTACTCTCTGTCAGTATCTCATAGTTCCTGGATTGAGAAGGAAATGTCAGTTATTGAGACATGTAACATACAGGTAACATACAGGTAAAACAGGTACAAACATTGTCATTAGGCCACAGGTACCACGTTAAACACACATAGTGACATTTATGGGACATTCGAACGATTGTTTTATCTAAATTTTACCTGTACGGTAAATAACTCGGATTTTTGAAAGCTTGTTTCATCGAATCATTGTTTGTTTGTTTGTTTAAATTGACGTCAAATTAATAGCCATGGTCATGGAAGGACGGCCTCCCATATGCATGTATGCGGTGTGTATAGCATGTATGAAGTGCATGTCTTGTTCATCAAACAACCAATTAACGTCCTTGTAAAAAGAACTACACAGCGATTTTATTATGCGTTATGGCTTTTGAGATCAAAATTGTGATATCTTCTCCATGAATGTGCCAACAAAATTGTAAATTTTATAATTCCCCAAAACTGAGTCTAGCTAAAACGAATGATTTCACAGTACCGGAAATCACAAAATAAAACCATTCTTTTGCCATATGTAATTGTTGTAAATGTATATTAAATTGGTCGATCTCATCGGTCATTAATTTGCATGATTATTGAAGAATTTTAATGACATTACAACCAAGTAATTATATACATGTAAGGGTACACGGGGGAAAAAGCCTCAAAATGTCAACATAATACCAGATAATAAGATAAATAGTATATGTCAGAACTAATGTATAGAACCGTGTCATCATTATACGCAAGATCGGTCTCAGACTGTGGCCCAGAAGAAGTGCCATTTAATGACTGGGCGTGACCTCTGAAAAATACATCTAATCATCTACTCACTTCAGTGTCATCATTGTATCAAAATAATAACAGACTGAAGTGTTTCTTTATATTATCATTTTTTTCTAGTTGATTATAGCCCCGCACCTGAGTTCGAGAGTTCAGTCGTAATCGGACCGACTTCTTGAAAAAAAAACTGAAGTCATTACGATAACGGCCAGATCTTTCTGACATGGCTCAATATTATAAACTAAAGAATTGCCATTATATATGTATATTTACATATGCCCCTATATAGTCAATGGGAGGGGAGTTGCGTTCAAATTAGCGTAAACGCAACGACGTATGAATACAAACCCAGAGTTGGATCGGACTACTTCTAGTTCACGCTTCGGTAAGATTTTGCGTCATATGATAATATCAATAAACTATAATTACTTAATTTACATTTTACCTTTTAACAGATGACAGATTTGCTTTGAATTAATAATAAACTAAAAAACGATTTTGGTCTTCTATTTGTCTCAAGACTGATCCTTAGGCGGCACATACAATATCATGCTCGTCATTAGCCTACTCGGTTGGCCTAGGTATGGAGTGTAAACAAAGTTTCCTCGTTGTCGGATTCAAAATAATAATAAAGAGTTGTTATTAGATCCAATTAAAAATGTATTTGACATCAAAACAGAATATGTGTTCAAGCATTGTAACGGTAATAAACCACACACAAAAAATCATGTGCGTCAGTCACACACCATGCAAACACGTGTCTATCATCCGTACAATAAAATAAAAGTCGCGACTAAGACGAATCTAGTCTATATCCCGTACGTAGACCGATGCATATATTAAAAACATTCAGCAGCTCAACAGTCATACCATTTGATCAACAGGCTATTTCACAGTTACTTAAATTTCCTCGGTTGAAAATCAAATATGGCGGCTCGCTCCGCTTGGACCGCATCACTAACCTGACAACGATAATATACCGGTAGTCGTTCCGCCTCGGTTATCTCAATTTTTATTCGACATGGACATTATTGATACATTATCAAATTAAAAAAAAACATAATTTAAAAATAATTTAAAGGTGCCATTGTTATATTTCAAATCAAACTGCAGCTATAACATTCAATAATCGGAACTACAATAATGTATATCTTCGGTCATCCTGACTACCGTAGTTACCTAACTTAGCAACCATCACCGTTTTAAATTAGACGTAAACGTAGACTTATTTATGTTAAATATAAAGATTGAACAGTGCTACATTGAATATGTCTGTATCCCATTGCGTTCATACCACCTTTAACGCAATCAAAACGCTGTTCAATCTCTATATATTGTATACATTAATATCAAAGAAACACAATTTAACAAAGCATGACAATTTATTGACTCGTGCCCTATCCGGGCCTCGAACTCACGATCTACGGCACCCAATCGCCGAGCCAAACATACCTGCGCCTTCTACCACTGCGCCACATCCACATTCCCATCATATCGTGTACATTACATGTATATACATTTGTCAATTCGAGAAAAATGGGCGTTATTCTTTTCTTAGAACACTAGATAAACCAAAGCAAATCTTTAATTAGTTAAAACCGATGAGATTAAGATAATAAAGACACTGTAAATCTGAGACCGAGATAACACAGTCTTTGTAAATCTGAGATCGAGATAACAAGTGTTTGACTAAAGTAACAAATCTTACTCTGGATCTTTTCCCTGTTTAATCATATAGATTTGGATCTGGAAGTTATGTTTTTTCCACTTCCCCGCCCTCTCCTTGTAGAGACGAAGTTCTGCCCTAACGACAGTTTCCTTCTGTGTGACCTCGCGGAAGTCGAAGTAAAACGTCCTGCCCCTCTGACGGCGTAAATATTTTATCTTCTTGGCTGAAAGAAACTTAAGATACTTATGTCACATATGTACTATGATATTTACATATACGTATACAAATGCATATTTATTGTTTTAGAAACGAAGATCAAATGACATTGCCTTGGCTTCTACCTAAAGGAATGTTTGAACATGATGACATTGACATGTTGGGTCAAGGTCAAAATGATTAAAACAGCATTACAGTACACATAGTTTGGGAATATTTAATTCATCTATTTCAATCGAAGTGGATATTTTTCTATGATTGGAAATTTGCACTAAACACCGTTGTTAAGGATGACGAAACTAAGGGCTTGATTCAACAAGTGTTAGGACGACAAGGCACGAATCATTTTGGTAAACGAAGTTTAAGATAAAGTACGTATACCACGTTGAATATTGGTTCACCTATAAAATACAATGAGTCTCCTATCCATACATATGTAGGCCGAAATATCTCATTATGAAAATACAAGGGTATTAATAAATATACAATCGTAAAATTTCTGAGAAATCTCCGGCAATCTCCGGAAATATAACAATAATGTCCGAAGATTGTCGGAAATTTCTCCGAAATGTTGCGATTGGGTATATATGCACTTAAATGACCCATGTCTACTTATAACAACCTCAAATCTGGGCTTCGCACAACACCGTTATAAACATCAAAACTAAATGAGCTCTTCAGTATAACCCAATTTTTTTCATGGCCAGCAACATAACCACTAAACGAACCTCTTTTCTTATACGTTTTCATCAGCAGGGTATACAGGTCTACTTAATCTACATTTTAAATCCTATGTCATTAAAAGTGTAATTTTACAATAAACTGTTGAAGAGTTACATCAAAAACAATGTAGTATTTATTAAATTTTCTTTCAACATGAAGAAGATCGTCAAATTTAACAACAATCTACTTATTAATATGAGAGAATTCAATTGATGTAAATTTTGTAAAGGGAAGTAACTCTCGAACTAATCAATCGGCACTTGATTTAGGAATGTAGTATCAGGTGGTAACAGGTTGTGAACCGAACTGAAAGTCCAAACAACTCAAGTAAAAACCTTGATATGAATGGCAAACATACCAAATCCCCCGACATACATTTACAAGCAATAAACACGAACACTTAAAATTTTCAAGAACATCTGCACGTGGCCATCCGTCAATTTTGAAATTTGATATGCTTCATAATTCACCACTGCAGCTTCGTACAAGCTGAGTCGCTCTCACTAAGGAGTGTTTTAATGGTATATATGTAAATAACAATTGCCAAAAATAACCTCTATGTCAAAAAAGCTAAATCATATTAAGCCCAATTTACGGCAATTTCCTTTCGTGTACTGCGCTTGTACATAATGTAGATTGTGATGGTTAACAGCAAACGTTTTCAACACTTGGCAAACAAAACGATGATATGGCCAAGCATCAGAAATGTAAACACGACGTAAAAGTTTGCATTGATGAGAATGTAAACAAATGATAAAAGTTATCCTCGATTCTCCAGGAGTTATTATCACTGATGTAGTGATGTTATGATATTTTGTTTGTTTGTTTGATTAAAGATGCTCTACCGCTGACAAATGGTATTTTTCACAATCAAAAACAGGAGCAGACGATTTGTTATTTTTCTTCAATTACAAAAGTCACTTACTTTACATTATTACCACCTTTTTAAAGTTTGAGCTTCTAATTTTACTTCAAGTTAAAAATATGAAAAATAATTAATTGCATCCCGAAAAAATTCCGTGGCATTACATCCTATATGGAATGAAGTTCTGATGACGCATCCACCAAAGGCAAAATAAATCATTTTTGTGCTAACTAGACATATATATATATATATATATATATATACACACAATTAAACACCAATTATTGTTCAAATGATGAATATCATTTATACTCTGTCGGTAGTGGAGCATCTTTAACGTTCCATTAACAGCCAGTGTAATGCAAGGACGGCCTCCAATTCATACAGTGTGTAGCGTGTGTGAAGTGCGAGGTGTGTGTTTTGGGAGACTGCGGTATGATCGTGTTGTGTCTTGTTGTATAGTGAACTGATGCCCTTTTTATAGTGCTATATCACTGAAGCATGCCATCAGACACCAAGCAAGGGGTGGATATAACGACGGTGATAGTATCACACGGAATTTCGTGGATTGATGGAAGTATAAGTTAGCGATAATCTGATTTATCAGTACTATTCGTCTTAACATGTTTTGAAAAACACTTTAAAGGCCCATTACCTTTCCGGAGCAAAATAAAAAAGTTTCTTAAAAAACATTAATAACATCAGAAAAATGCGTACCGATGACCTAAAATAAGGTTACGACACCAAACATATGCAAGATTTCCTGCGTAATATATGAAAACAGTAGAGAGTCAATTCGCTGTTTTGCCGTCTGGCGCAGTGATAGTCAACTACCGCCCGGTATTTAGGACGACGACGGGAAACATAATACGACCCGCGTTATGAAAATAAACATTTTATTTATTTTAATCAAATCGTTCAGAAGGTGATGATAAATGTAGTATTAACGGAAAGTTAATAATTTTTGTGACTCTACAAAATTATCGATCTAGTTTTACATTCCCATTTTAAAAATTTAAAGCCGTTTCGGAAAGGTAGTGGGCCTTTAATAGTAATAATCAAGTTTTTCAAGTTTTCTTATTTTCCAAATGCAATATAGCATATAGGTATCCATAATTCTGAACAAAACAGACATATGGATTTTTTTATCAAAAACAGTGCGTCTGTTGTCTTCATTAGTTATAGTACATTATACAATCATATCCTGTACATGTTTTATTTGAAGTCTGGCACATTATTTCGACAAATATTTTTTATTTACAAATTATCAAAAGTCTCCTTTCATCTCTGGGTTTCGAGTTCGAATCACCCATGCCATATATTGGTCATAGGTCGATGGTTTTTCGCCAGGTATTCGGCTTTCTTCCGCCTGGTAAAACTCTCGCGTCCTTAAATGACACCGGCTTTTAAATGTTAATACTATTGTAAGGAAATGGTTAAGCTAACAAGACTTTAAGTGGAAAGTTGACAACGTCTGCGTTTATATGTACATCCTATAGACATTAACGATGTGGATCCGCCTGTGTTTAGACTATCGCTCTTCCACTTGGCCCCACGTATGTACATAATCACCGTAGATTATCACTAAATCAGAACGTTTTAAACTTCAACACAAAGCACATTGGTAAACATTTTACTCATCGTAAGTACGTGACCTCGTCTGATCAATGGGAACTCGCCTGGGGCCCTCGACAGGGCGATCCATCATTCCAACTATTGTTATTATTAATTGTCGTCTGTTTCACATCAAACTGATTGTAAATATTGTACCTGCTATGATGAGACATCCTCGCTTTTAATTGATTGTTTCAGACATTGGGCACTAGTCGATAAAATATCATGTTGCCAATAGAAAGAATAAGCACTTGTCATTTCAGAAAACTATTTAATAAACGCATTTCCGCATATAGTTTATTCTATTTCTAAACCCTTGTCCTCGTGTAATAAATAATTAATGTCCCTGAGGAAACTAACGTTGTAACGCAACAATACTACAATTATTATAACTATTGATTAAGGATCAGTTGAAGGTTACTTTGGATAAAGGGTTTTTAATATCTGACCAGCTAAATATTAAATATTAATTACATGATATTACAAAACGTAGCGATTATGGGGGATGTATACTTTTTTATTTGCAGATATACAAATGGAAACTTGGATTTCTTAAGTAAAGCCGATACTGGTGAAAAGGACGTTTAAACTATTTTGTAAATTACTAAATTAAGTATATTTGTCGTCTATTTAAATATTACCTATTACTGCAGAAAGCTGAAAGTTATACCAAAAAGGTGGACAGCGAATTGAAGAAATTCCAATGTACACACTGAATATATTACAAAACACAGAAACTGTTTATCCAAACTTCATAACGAAATCAACTGAATCCGAATTTCCTCTAGCCCAAACACCAGGCTTATACATTCCGACAGATATGTATTTGATAAAAGTCAGAGTTTCCTCAAAACCTTACATCAGACATAGACATTATGACAGATATGTATGTAATAAAGCCGAGCTTCCTCTAACCCTCACACCAGACTTAGACATTCTGATTGATATGCATCTAATAAAGGTCGAGTTTCCTCTAACTCTCACAGAGTTAGACATTCTGACAAATAGGTATGTATTATAGCCGCATTTCATCTAACTCTCACATCAGTCTTGGACATTCTGACAGATAGGTATGTAATATAGTCCGAATTGCCTCTGTCTGAACACCAGAATTAGACATTCAGGGATATATGTAAACGAGTTTCCACTGTCCTGATAAGACAAAATGAAATTAAGTGATAAATGCATGTCCTATGCGTTTTCTCTCAACCTTACACCATAATTAGCCATTTTTGACAGAAATAAGTCAACTATAACCCGAGGTTACTCAACTTGATACCAAACTTTGTATATTCTGACTTATGGCTATGATATAGTCGATGATAAGTCGACGTTACGGTTCCACATTATTTCACATTGACACAACAGGGTGTGAAATTAATTATAAGATACATTTACTTGCATGGTAATATAACAATACATAGTATTTCTTAAATAACATATCATAATGCCAAAGACTGGTTTAAGGGTCAACTGAAAACCAGACTTAAATGAACCAAAATACAACGTGTACGCTGACATAACAGTATTTACTTCTAGCTTACTCACCAAGGTTTACAAAACTCATGATGACGTCACTACCGTCGATGGGTTCGACCTGGTTCTCAATCGTGACGTTTCTGTCAAACACTCTCTTGTTGGTGTCGTCGACAATCCCTCCATCAGATGTGATTGAGTTATACAGATTTAACATAAACCGTGGTGCTGAATAATCTGTAGTGCTATGACCAGCTGGCTTCGGACGGTGATGCAAGCCCAGGAGGGTCAAGATCTCGTGCTGCATTTCCCTTTTATCCCTACTAGAAAATTCAGTTGTCCGTTCAGTCCTGTCCACTCCATTGTCCCTGTATACTCCGGACACTGTCGCAGTGGTGAAACGCAAGTGTAGATACGTAACAAACACTAGTAATACCGCTGATATACCTGATCTGAGCTCCATCGTTGTGTGTTGTTTTTCCTTGGTATACAGACATAAAGTCAATGATCTATTTATAAATGCATCCCAGTCCACAATCTAATTATGCCGCACCATTAAATTATATCAAAATAACACTCTACACCGCATCACACAGGACGAGAGACGGTACCGCACTAGCGTACACAAATCGAGTGCACCCACTGTCTAAGTGAGTGGAATAATTACACCCTCCTCGGCACTACATAGTCCCCTAACGTCCGGTCTGAGTGTTAGTCACCGTATACAGGTGTTTCCTAGCCCCACGTGTGGCAGTTCAGCTCAGCTCCGATGTAGGACACTTTGATACGAGATTTTACGATATGGCAGGTGTACGACCGTACCACAGTTCGGCACACCTGACAGTTCGGCACTACTGTGTGTACATGTATACATTCCAATGCGCCAGGTCGTGTTATTCTTTGTGCGCCGAAGTGAGCTAACTTTCGTACGCATGGGCACAGAGGCTCGCCAAACTTCATATGGGGGCCACGACGGGTTATGTACAGGTCTTGCATGTATGAGTTAATTATAGGTATTGCCGAAAAACAACCGTTCTGTATTTAATAACTGTAATTATGGGTACTGAGGGAATAGTTTTAGATCGGATCGATCGCCTGCGACTAGCTACATTTGTACACGTATATATGTACCTGTTGCTAAATTGGTGTTTCGAGTTCGAACACCGAGCGTCACAAGTTACCCAAAAACATTCGAATCTTTCCAAATTCACCCAAATTGTACTAAACCGAATCATACTTATCATTATAGTTTATTTTTGATAATTATATTACAATTAAATATACTGTACTGTACTGCCAAAAAGCATTAAAACATTGTAATGTCATCTACAACATATTATATTGTGGAAAATGCGGTGAAATTAATGAGTACATATGATATTACCATAAAGCCAATTTGCAGTCTACAATTTTACATCTAAACAACATATAAGGCAATAAATACAAGAATGTTACAGAGCATTAATTCTGTGTTGTTATTAATGTTTACAAGGAATAATGGCCATACAGATTTGTCTGTCCATTTGAATAATTTTCACAGCTTAAGGTGGTAGTCTCACATTCCCCAAAATTTTCCTGTAGTTCCATATTTTTCATATTTGATTTATGAAGTAAATATGTTGTTATGCATCTTCTGTCAAAGTTTTGAACCATCTATTTTTTCTAAATAAATATTCAAATTTGCCATTTTTGAGTAGATTCTTCACATGAAAAAACAGCGTTAGTCTGTACTAAATCCACCCCGTAAATGAAAATAATTAACAAAATGTTCTACGACATATATATTGTTTAATTGACGCGATATATATCAATCCTTTTTTTTAAAAAATGCTTTACTTTCGTCATAATTAATTTCTAGTGATCATTTTTGGAGGAAATTAGGTAAAAAAGACGCAAGTGAATTACCTAAAACATTCTCACCAAAATGAAAATAAATCAAAATTGTGAAGTTCAATTTTTATAGAAAAATAACAGACTAAAAAGTGACAAAGTTGCCTTTAATCAGTCAATTTTCAAGAAAATTGAACCACAATTTGTCAAGATATAGCATTTTTAGCACCAAAAAACCTTCATTTTTCATTGAAAAAGACGGGATTCACTATAGAGTTATCTCCCCTATTATATACACTTTTTATACATTCACCGCAGAATGTTCTGTTACAATATAGCCTAGATGTCAATAGTTTTAGTTTTGAAATAAATAACATTGTTTAATCTTTATATATTTACCATAAAATAGCAACTTAAGATTGATAAGATTATTTGTGTTGTTCTTTTTAAAACTAATAAAATAATTTATTCATAAATTCAAACTTCAGAAAAGGGGGTATTAATCAAATCGCGGTCATTCAAATGCTTGAAGAGCTTGGGGCACTATCATAACTCAAGCGTCTGTATGAAAAAATCATGATCTCTCTCCCTTACCATGAGACTACATTCTTAATTTATCAATCTGGCTTATGGTTTTCAATAAATAACCGAAAAAAATATAACATGTAAAAAATTCGCCTAGTTATGGCACATATAACTTTAAAGAAGGATTGGTGATGGGAAATAAATGTTAATATTTCTAGGAATCAATAACAATTTTATCTGTTATTGTTTCGTCGAATACTCTCTAGATCTCTGGTGAAAAATTACTGTACGAAAATATATACAAATTCCGTTTTGTTTCACAAACATTCCTTGACTTTAAGGAATTCCTTAAATTCAATTTCCCCGTAGAAAAGCATTGCAAAAGTTAAATAAAAAAATCGAAGTTTAAAACATTCCTGATGGATTATCGCCGACGACGGAGACAAGACACAAGACACTAAACAATTTGAAAAAAAAATAATAAAACTTATTTTAAAAGTTTTTTAATTGTTTTTATGCGATACTCTTTCCAGTGACGTTGGCTGTACACATTGGAGGCTCTGTCTTCGACAAATTATGAGCAGTTAATTTGGTCATTTGATGTACATCGAAAAAATCGAACAAAGATACATTAAGGTTAACTTTGTGACTTTGAAGTTGGGCGTCGCTCTCTGTGATCTTCAAAAGAAGTCTCTGCATGACATCTGGCGAGATGTCTTGTCTCCTGAACTGCGTTCAATTATACTATCATGAGTAGATATATAATGGCAATGAAGAGTATCGAGGATGTGTGTGGAATAGAAATCGAGTATTGTTTCATACATGTACGTGTATGTCTTTTAATATATTCAAATTTTCTCCAAACTCGAATTTTTCAACGATAAATTTTACATTTTATTTAGCACGCCTGGAATATTTATCATGCCTGCGTCTATTGAGTAATGGAAATAAAGAAAAATATTCTGACATTTATCACAATTATGGCTAAATATTATAACAACATAGCTAACATATGTCTTTAAAATATATGTATAAATGTGTAGTTTTTTTGAAAGGTACTAAATCATTAGATTTACATAAATTTCTTATGGTTTTTGACTTCCTACAAACATTTTTCTACGTGAAATTAGAAAGTTTTCAAAATTACAACGCTTTATTTGAAATATTGGCAATGTTTATCACCGTTAAAATATCGCCAAACACAACCCGAAACTGTATCTGTCGGCACTGGCTGTTTATAACGGAAAGAGCCGAGTACATTTTTGACTTCGAAATCGGGATCGCTAAAAATCTGGATATAGATGTAATAGCCAGGGTCTCCCTGGGGAAAATATTACGATTTAGAATGGCTGAGATGAGTTTTACGATGCATTTTAATGAATTTGCGAGCGCCCGCAGGCTCGAGATTTTGGTGGTTGAGGGGGTCCGAGGGTCTTCCCCGGGTAAAAATATTACGATTTAGAATGGCTATGATGAGTTTTACGATGCATTTTTTTATGATTTTAAAGTGTTCTTAACAAGATATTTTTTTTAGTTACCTGCATTTAGAAATGATAATTGTGAATGTCGTCATAGCATTACGCAACTGTGCTCGATCTGAACATACCGGCTTCACACCATCGGCACATTGTTGTGTTACACAAAATAATAATGAATATTACGATTTAGAATGGCTATGATAAGTCATATAAACAAATTAATATTTTAACAGACATTTTTAAATAGTACGTAGAATCCCTGGATAGACATTTTTAGTCTAGACCATGTGTATTGAATTTTTACTGTTAAAGTTTTGTTTGAACATTAGTGTGCATACATGAACTTTTCAGGAAATGCGCCGCACAGCGGAAAATTTTCTAAAATGAAGTACGAAAAAAGTGCAGGAGGACCCTTTTTTCTTACAAATATGCAATTTCAGAAAGTCAGCGAAAATGGGGAGGTGGGGGCCAAGGGGAACGGGGAGGCATACGCCCCCTCTGCCCATCCCCGCTTTGTACGCACATGTATCTACATTGCCAAGTAAAATGAAGCTTCAGAGTATTTGATGGAAATATGACAAGAAGTGAGAGGTATTTTCACTTGTTAATTATGTATATATTAAACATGTATACAGGTGTACATGTACATTATTAAGCAAACATATACATAGGTCTACAATGTATATGTAAGGTATATTTTTGATTTGAATATATAAAAAAAACACATAAATTTAGATGTATTGTTAGGCTGATTTTTTAAGTAAATCAGATGGAAAAAGGTTATATAACTAGTGACATATAGGGGAATGTCCATTAGACGGATAGAGACTATAACTAGGTATTTAAAGGGAATGTCCATTAGACGGATAGAGACTAGAACTAGGTATTTATAGGGAATGTCCATTAGACGGATAGACATCATAACTAGTGATATATAGGCAATGTCAATTAGGCGGATAGAGACTATAACTAGGGATAAATGTATAAGGAATGTCCATTAGACGGATATAGACTACAACTAGGTATTTATAGGGAATGTCCATCAGACGGATATATATTACGTATAACTAGGGCTATATAAGGAATGTCCATTAGACGGATAGAGACTAGAACTAGGTATTTATAGGGAATGTCCATTAGACGGATATATATTATAACTAGGTCTATATAAGGAATGTCCATTAGACGGATAGAGACTACAACTAGGTATTTATAGGGAATGTCCATTAGACGGATATATATTATAACTAGGTCTATATAAGGAATGTCCATTAGACGGATAGAGACTACAACTAGGTATTTATAGGGAATGTCCATTAGACGGATATATATTATAACTAGGGCTATATAAGGAATGTCCATTAGACTGATAGAGACTAGAACTAGGTAGGGAATGTCCATTAGACGGATATATATTTAACTAGAGCTATATAAGGAATGTCCATTAGACGGACAGAGACTACAACTAGGTATTTATAGGGAATGTCCATTAGACGGATATATATTATAACTAGGGCTATATAAGGAATGTCCATTAGACTGATAGAGACTAGAACTAGGTAGGGAATGTCCATTAGACGGATATATATTATAACTAGAGCTATATAAGGAATGTCGATTAGACGGATAGAGACTACAACTAGGTATTTATAGGGAATGTCCATTAGACGGATATATATTATAACTAGGGCTATATAAGGAATGTCGATTAGACGGATAGAGACTACAATTAGGTCTTTATAGGGAATGTCCATTAGACGGATATATATTATAACTAGGGCTATATAAGGAATGTCCATTAGACGGATAGAGACTAGAACTAGGTATTAATAGGGAATGTCCATTAGACGGATATATATTATAACTAGGGTTATATAAGGAATGTCCATTAGACGGATAGAGACTTCAACTAGGTATTTATAGGGAATGTCCATTAGACGGATATATATTATAACTAGGTCTATATAAGGAATGTCCATTAGACTGATAGAGACTAGAACTAGGTATTTATAAGGAATGTCCATTAGACGGATATATATTATAACTAGGGCTATATAAGGAATGTCCATTAGACGGATAGAGACTATAACTAACGATATTTAAGGATTAAAGTATCTTTCTGGTGGTTCTATCGAAGGATAAAGTTGAGTAGGGTATCGATATTTGGAATGGACCGCGAAGCGGTCCATGAAACAAATATCGATAATGTCTAATGTAAAGGGACAGTCACGAATCCTTCTCACTTATAAATCCTTGATTGTATCAAGGACGTATAAATCCTTGATTGTATATAGACCATTGATACAGACATAACGAGGCCCTACTTTTTGACAAAAATATATTTTCGTCTAAACCATACACATGCATGTACATGTATCTAATAACTATAACCTTATATTAACCCTAATAATATTGGCAGGTTTAGAGGACTAGTACCTACTATCCTGACAAATGAAAATAGAATAATGGTAGAAGCAAGTATAAAACCATATAATATAATTAAATATTTTCTTTACTGCTGCAAAACCTGTACAATATATGATCAAACTTCTGCATACGTTTCAACGTTTATTAGCGTTTATTACACGGTAATCAGGAACTTGTAGTCGATAAATTGGTGTTTTCAGCCGATAGCAGATATGTCCATTAGTCAGATGAGATTTCCTTCGATCGTATGTTTTGAATGTTCCCGCATCGCGCATGCACACACGGATTGTTTACACTCGCCGAAAGATAATAATATGAAATAGTGACATTTATTTTCAGTTTTTCTCCATTTTGAACAAAATGTTATTAACACAAAGTACACAACTTTTACAATTCTTTTTAGTTCTATAATTCTTTTTATCTTTTATAACATGATTTTTTAACGATTTAGTCCCTTTAATTTCCATACATATTAACAAAACGAAAGTAGAAGTAGATGTGTTTCCCTTTTTGCGTCATTGTTCATGTGTGTACACTACCTATAACTACTATGCACGCAAAACGAAAGTGAAAGTACATGGATTTCCGTTCTTAAGTCATTGTTGTTTATATATCTCATTCCTAATACTCAACTTCATGGGAGTCTACTGAAGACATGCTTCGATTTTTGAAAAGCAGTCCTACTGAAATGCCCAAAATTATTAAGACGGAAACCCTATCAGGGGACAGACAATACTCACGGTCTATCACGATAGATCAAACCAAGGTAATGATTGGGTTAGTTCTTGAGCATCATTTTCATAAGAATCCATGTAAATATTCATTTTGTTAACACATGTATTCTCTTTGCACGTATACTTTGTTTCCACGCATATTTGTTTACACATGTATTTTGTACACGGTACATGTATTCTGTTTACACCTGTCATTTGTTAACACCTATATTTTGTTTACACATGTATTTTGTACACGGCACATTTATTCTGTTTGCACGAATATTTACACGTGTGTTTTGTTTCCAGGCGTATTTGTTTACACATGCAATTTGTAAACGGTACATGTATTCTGTTTACACATGTATTTTGTAAACGATACATGTTTTCTGTTAAATGTTATTTATTTGCATGTATGTATTTTTACACGTGTGATTATATTTTATTTACACATGTATTTTGTTTACACATGTAATTTATTTACATGTTTTCATTTATAATACGTGTGATTATATTTTGTTTACACATGTGTTTTGTTCCTTGCTAAATCGATTCAGTTTTGGCGTATCACTATGTCGTTGATTGGTTGATTGGGTCTAGCATCCTAATACAGTGTAGCAGCGAGAGTCATTTAAGGACGGCCTCCCTGTATGTCTGTATATTTTGGATGCTGGGTTATATTTGACGTGTAACTTCTTACCCTTATTATAGTGCCACCAAAGGCACAACAAACACACTACTCCACTCGGTCACATTATACTGACAACGGCCCAAACCAATCGTTCTACTCCCTGTATGCTGTGCGCTAAGCAAGAGCAGAAGCTACAACTGTTTTAGACCATGGTGTGTCTCGACCAGGGGACAGAACCCAGAGTCTACCTCACATTGGAGGAGCGAGAGCCCAACTCAGAGCCAAAATGAGGCTGTGTCAATGAAGATGTTAGAAAGAAAGTCAATTAGGGAGAGTAAAGATAAGATCCCAAATTTAGTCGCCTTTGATACACTCTTGCGTTTGTCCGTGCTAAATCAGTTCCCAGTTTTGACGAGTTATTTCCTATATCGGTATTATTTTATCAATCTTTATTTCATAACACGAGTACTCATATTGGATATTGTAGGTCCATTCGATACGCGAGCTGAAGAAGGTTCTTGGAGTAAAACTTGGCCTCCTTGCTGATAGATTTGATATTGTAAAAATGGCGGATGTCCTGCTTTACGATGACCAGGAACGATTGCCAGACAATCTGGCCAGTCCACTACACATCATTGTCCACCCCGCGGAGAGGACGGTGTTTGACCACCTGGTGACTCCAGCCAAGGACATGATAAATGACTTCGAAGATGACGATCGGACTATGATGTCGTGTGGGCACGGGATAGGTATACTATGTTGTCATCGGGAACCTTTGACGCTTTCCGTAAACGAAAATTTTCTCGCTTACTGAAAGTTACGAAGGTTCCCTATTGAGGTATGTTGATGTTATTGATAATTTCTGTAGTCCAATTAGTTAAAAATGTGTAGTTTTATTTTCACGCGATTTCATAGAAGGTCTGAAAACATCAAGAGGTCATCGCCAATAAATATAAGGTGATAACCTTCAAATACATAACTGCTACAACAACCCAGGTGAGAAACGTACGATAATGCAGAAAACGTTCCGAATAGACATATACGGAACTACTAATAAAAGACCGTATACTGGCGCATGTTTTGCTGACCTTTAGAATTGACAAATAAAAAAATGACAGCTTCCAGAATCCTTGAAGTACATTTTAGGTGATAGTTTAGCTGTCAGAATCCTTTTCTGTGTATGTAGTCATTTCGACCACAGAATTCAGCATAGCTTCATAAATATTCATGCTGAGGCGAAATGTCGTTTTTAGCTGAGGATCTGAACGGAGAGAGTACAAAGGTCACTAGAACGTGACCCCTAAAGGGGTGCTGTTAGAACCTCTATGAAGAAAGTGAAAATAAGAATATGAATTTTTGATCAAATTGCGCATTATTCGGAAAAGACACTTTCGCGATGTTTGCGGCATACTGTTGTGATTACGAAATCCAACCCTCACAGCAAGTAGAAAGGAATCACCATATGTGACGACATACTGGATAGACATCCTCCGATGGACTTAATTGCTGATAGCTATCTATCACTTCGCGCGCGTGCATAGGCGCATGCACTGAATTTCGGATTCATTCAATCGAGTTTAAGCTTAATCAAGTATTGCAACTCGTATTATCAGTATTGTTTTATCGGATTTAATTGTCGAAATGCCTAATGTCGTATTTTTTCCAGTTCCAGACAATTTGTACGATCTGTGCTGGAATAACCTAAAGCAAGGGGCGGTGGAGTTCCAATGTCCAGCGATAGAACAGTTCAACGTCAGAGGTAACCAAGCTCCATGTGGTGAGATCTGGACCCTTTACGAGGTGACGATAAAAGCCCAACTGTCTGTTGATGAGCGGATACTGTTTGAGATGCGCCTGAGTAAAAACAGTATCCAGAAAGAGGACAGCGTACAGGAGTGCCCGTTCTGTCGGTGTCTATCCGTCAGGGCCAACGAAAAAAACAACAGAGTCAGATGTCTGAATTGCTCCCATACAAATCCGGACCGGTCTGAATTCTGCTGGCAATGTCTGCATCAATGGAAAGATAGCCATGCCAGAGAATTCTGTGGAAATCTACAATGCTCGACCGCTAAGGGAGTACATATGTCACAGGAAATATTACGGACATGCGCAAAGAAAACGATAGATAATTACGCAAATGTTCCAGCAGTCCGCGCGTGCCCTAGTTGTCACGCACTGGTGGAGCATGAGAGGGGTTGTAAAAGAATGACATGTAAGTGTACGTTCCAGTTCTGTTTCGTCTGTGTCAAACCCTGGACTTCAGAGGGCTGTGGATACAACAAGACATGTTCGTCTGTTGCTCCGTGTCAAGTTGTCTCCAAATAGGCACTTTTGTGTCTTAACATTTTGTTAAAATTCAGTATTAATTTGAGTGTGTAGGATGCCACCCCTCGACGTGAATTATGTTATATAATTAGCAATGGAATTTTACACCACTTCACACTCTTTGCTGTCTGTTTTCTAAAAGGACATTTTACAGTTATTTTATTGGAACTGAGAAAACAGTCAAATCATTGAGGTAGCGAGGAAGACCTAGAGATTTATTGCTTGAGGCCGAAGGCTGTGTGTAGCAGTTTCATAGGGCTCCCCTGCTATCGAGGGACAATGCTGTTCATGTTCTTATGAAACAAATGAACTTTACATCACTTTCTATTCTAAATAATATCTGCCATAGAAACAATCTGACAATAAGCCAGTGCTATAAGCTACCTTCACATCCGGTTTCCACCTTAACATACTTAAAATTTATATGTGCCATAACATGGCGAACATTTTAACATGCCGTGTCACTATTTCAGTAATGTATAAATCTACCATACTGTCCTTGATATTCCTGCCTTAATAATGAACATCATGTATAATTAGGATTTTCTGCTAACTCAATGAAAATGAATCTTGTCCTGTAACATGCATATTTCGTACATGGTGGATAGACTAATTAACATACAAAATTTGAACAAATATTTTTTTAAAAATCGGGGTACTTTTCTTAGTTAATATTTTCTCGTATACCTTTTAGAAAACCAAATAACACGGCTGTTAAATACATTCACCAGTTCATCCATCAAATACGAAATACATATGACAATATCCATTTTAAGTGTACTTACACATTTATTTCACTCGTGATTATTTTAACGGGAAATACATCAAACATGCATAGAGTCTACATCTCTAAGTATTCTTACAATAGTTACATATGTATACTGTATTGTTGTTTAATCTGGCCGAGAGAAAATTTCGCGGGTTTCTATGTGATACTACATGTAAATCGCGGAGAGAAATGTTCGATATTTTATAAATGCCATGAACTAACAGTTAATAAACAATACAGATTATCTTTCTTGTTATTCTTTCCATTTTGTTCGCGAGTACTTCAGTTCGCGAAACGTTAACATGACAGTGAACAAAGCAAATTTTAATCCCACGAATAAAAGTAACTATACAGTATACACATATGTTTCTCATTGCAGCCAGTATCCAATTTTGTATTGAATAAAAATACCGCGATTTACTGGAGTGTAACCATCTTTATTTTGATATGTTTGATAGGGACTAAAACCATACATACAAAGTAGTTTTTTACATGATCATTTGTACACGTATACGCATGTATTTCACTTTAACATCAAATATCAATTCTAAAATATGTACATTGAAACAAGCTTAGGTCTAGATAGTATTAATCTAAAAACTAGTGAATTGTATGCGAAACCTAACTTTTTACGACGACAATGATAGACAAAATATATCGGGTATCCATCCCGATACAGAAACATATCACAAAAAAATGTTTTATATGCTGCATATTTCGTGGGTTGTCTTCTGCCACAAACTGTCTGTATATATGGCTTGGTTCAGTTCAGGTCTTTATTATACAGGGCAGTGCAGACAATAGCATACACGCAGACTCAACAACACACTGATACCTTAGGAAGTGTAGAGAGACCTCTCACATAACCATTATAAATAATTCTGCATTAATTCAATTACTAATATATTAAACAGAAAAAAATCATTATACTTTATACAATCAAATTAACTCTGTCTATATTTCATTTTCACACCAAATTATTCTCAGCATATTATCATATCACATTCATCTTACACTTGAATTTACATTATACTAGCGTTCTCATACCATATATTAATGACATTGAGACGAATTATATTATAGACTCAGCATTAGATCAAAACACGGATCTGTGATAGCATTATGTTTTTATCACTTATTTTATAACTATATAAAGAAGAAATTCTTAGTGTGGCAACATAATGTAAACTTGTAGACAAAGTCGGTCCTTTACCAAGGCATAGTAGAACACAAAACATGGCCACATATAATATATGGCATTTTTAGACTAAGTTCAACGAATATGAAATTACATCTGATTTATTAATGCATATATGCATGTATTGTTTATAACTTAACCTGTACATTGAAGCAGATTCTATGTATGTACAGGTATTTAACATAAGGCTAAACACATGGTTATACTGCACACTTTACAAAGAGACAATGATATTATAGTCATTTTATCACACAAGCTCCTTCTCATAGACTACATATTTGTAAATCACATTTCTTTTGTGTGCGAACTTCGTGATCCAATAAGGAAATTCGCGAAAGTTTATGTATTGTACTTTATATTGAAAGGAATTTCATTCATTGTTTTTAGATTTTAATCTTTGCGGACTTGTTTTGATATGAAAATCGCGAAATTTAATAGTCGCGAAAGAACGTTGGTTTACAGTATCAATAATAGCGCAAACTTTTGAAAAACTATTCACGACATATCGTTATTGGTGCACTTATTCGAATACCAAAACCTATTGTATTACTTCCTTAGATAAGTTTTATGTTGAAAATCCAATTTAAGTCATGAGCTACGAGTATATGATAAACATAATGCCCCTAATTATCAAATATCTACAATGTCACTACTGTGATGTGATCAATCAAGTGGTGCTTACGACCAAACAACGTTAGATAAGGATACAGTCTTTGTAAGATACGTATCCAGCGCTATTAATTTTTATGAACACTTCCAAATATCGAATTATTGTCTATTAAGACACAGTCATATATACATATGTAGATCAATTTCTAAAAAAGGACGACGCTTCTACATATAATGAGGTAATTGTTTTTACATTTAGGACGCCTGCCTATCTGTAGTCGGATTACCTCATTAGTTTGTACACAAATTTTCATAACTCGATGGTAGGTTGATCAGATGATCGTCCTATTAACAGCTAGGGTTATTTGGACGGCCTATGTTGCTTGTGTGAAGTACTGAAATACGAGCGTTTTCTCGTGAGACTGCACTATGTTCCTGTTGTGGCTCTTTGCGATAGTGGAACTCTTGCTATTTCACTTTTTACAATGACTCTTTACACAAAGAAGACAATGTCTATATAATGTCAGTATTGAACAAACAGAGTGAATGGTTGAATGTCAGACATATTCACGACTTGGATACCACAGCCTGTGTATTCCTTATTCAACTTTACGTATTCTGAGATCTGGAAGATTTGTTTTAATTATGTGTTCCGCATTTGAGGAACATGACCATCAGATGCAAATTTCATTAGTCTGATAGCTTCGATTTTCGTCAGACCAAGTTCGTCTATAAGATCAGTTTTATCTAGTTCTCGAAGTATTGCTCCATCAATTAATTTATCCTTAAATACTTCTTTGTATTTCTCAAGCTTTAATTTGACCAGCCAATCACAAAGTTCATCAATGGAAAGTTCCTCAATATTTGTTTTGCCTGATTTACTTCTGCGCAGAGAATTCGCGCGGTCTGGTACCGGGGGCGGATTTTTTTCGTAGTCTGGTAGAGGTTCACTGTTGGGAAACGGCTGTGACGGCTTTGGTTCCGGAACTGGAGGTTCCACCTGGGGTTTGGGTGCCGGAACCGGAGGCTTAGGTTTAGGTTTAGGAGCGGGAAGAACTTTTACTGGTGATTCAGGTGACATTTTTGTGGGGTCGGGCATGTTGTAGACTGATTCATCTGCTTTAAAATCGTGGGGAATGAAATCGTAGACATTGTCTTTGCTTGGTATGAGGTCTGTATATAAGCCACGTTTGGACTTCCTCCCCTTTTCCACTCCATCGTCGATGTGGCAGTATTCAACAGGCGAGGCGTAATGATAGATATCCTGGCTTGTGGTGTATCCCGAATATACAGCGATATCTGCAATAACAAACAATAACTGTGTCGTGCATTTGACGTACATTTTACATTGACTTAGAATTGATCTTATCTTCCATATCGTAAATTGATGTCGTTTGTAGCGTTGCATTTATTTGGCTGATACGTCGGCGTAGGTATATTTTTGAAAAAAGTTCAAATTCAATTTCAACAATATTTTATTGACATTATATACATCAAAAGGATCGGACATCAGGCAACACCAATATAAGTCCTCTCCAGTTCATATTTTAAAATACAAACATGAATTCATTCTGCATTCATTAATATCTATATTTATATATACATATAGATTGACTTTGTTACAATTCAGTAAGCAAGTAATTAATAAAAGAGTTCATGTATGTACTTCAAATAATTTGAAATTTTACTTCTGAGTTACATATATATTTATAAATATTCATTTGAGTATTTTAGTCTTTTTTTCTGGATTGTTTTGTTATTACTTCATAACATATACTCTTACATATCAACGAATATCAGTATTAAAACAAATTCGGAAACCACCCTTGTTCACATGGCGAACATAGACAACAGAAATCAGATGAAAAAAAAATAATTTAGTCCGGTACACCCGTCACATATCTTGACTACTGTGAACCAGCTTTCATTTACGTGCGATTTACTTTCACAAATTAATATCTACATTATCTATATTAATAGGAAATATCATTCAATTATTAAATCCTCGAATATTAATCTTCGCGAACTTGTCTTGAAATGGACATTTCGAAATGTAATAGACCCGAAAGAAAGTTGGATCACAGTATTCAGGTGATTATGAAAAAAAAAGAAAAAAGTTTTGATTTGTAATTTTGACATTGCGATTTCACACATGCACACGCACCTCGAAATTATTTTTATTGAAACAATGCAAAATGTCTTGTTTACAAATTTTCGATTGCATGGCCATCCTCAGGTACATGGAAATATACGGATTTGTAAAATCCATCTTAAAATTCTTTAAATTCGAGGAATTTTCCGTAAATGTTTCTGTTTTCATGTACCTGAGGATGGCCAAAGGCCGACAAATTGTAAAAGATGAGTCATTTTGCATCAAAATTAGATATTTTCTCCCTCTGGAGAACATTTTTGAAAATTTGAATTCCTACCTTCATTTCCGGTAATGTTATCGAATTTCACGTTCCTGGCCACCAGCTGTTCCATATTTCTCCAAATGGTATCGAAGCGTTCCTGTGGTTGGGATGTGAAGCCGGTAATGATGGACAGGCGAAGGTCAGGCAGGTACACAGGTACGACGGTCACTTTACCGTGTATGGACGCTGTAACAAATAAATTGTAGTTACACAACATGACATCAACAGTTTACGACGGTTTACGACTGTCGTAAATGGGCAATTGTCTTTGCCATTTTGAATTTTATTTATGTAATGATATGATAGGTAATTGCTGATTGTATGTGTTGTTTATGTTACGTCATTGGTTTTGATAATACATATCTCGAATAAAATGTATCTTCTAGTATGCCGTAAGTGTTTGTTTCCATGAAATGATAAAACAATGTATACTTTTGTTAGTTGAGCGTCATATTAACAGACAGGATCATGTTTGATGGTGATGGAAAGCTGGAGTATCCGGAGAAAAACATCGACCAATGGTCAGTACCTAGCAACTGTTCCAAATAGAATTCTAACTCGCAACCAGGAGGTGGAGGGCGTATTGTAATACGTGGAGACATTTTGACTACTCGGCCACCGCAGCGCACACACATTTTACACGTAGACTATTTGTCACTAAGCTCTCCAAGACAATGTATACACAACAGTGTGTTATTCCACTAGAATACAACTAATACTGTTAACCATTTTTTAACACAAAGGCATGTATATGCCTTGTGTTTATACAAGCACGTATGGCTGACCTACATTTGTACTCATTTAAATGCGGTTGACCTCTCATTTAAATGCGATTTTTTCTTTATCTTCCTCTTATTCATATCTACCTTCCATAACACATCTTTGAATTAACAAATATCTATAATGATGATATAATTTGGGAATAAGATACCAAGGACTCAAAAAAAAGTACGATAAAGTCGCTATTTACGTAAAATGGTCAAGACAATTTGCATAAATTATGATGACCGATGACCTTATTTCCACCCGTCATTTGCATATGTGTACGTATCTGCGCAACTTCCGGTTGAAAGAAGGTCACACTTGTTATGTATGACACTAAATACATGTAGTTATGAGATAAGGGAGATAACTCCTATAGTTTTTTTTATCAATACATCCTATGAAGGTCATATCATTGATTTCGGTTATAGAACTTTCTAGAATATTATCATGTATAAACAAATATGTTTGTAAACATGTTGATTTTAAATAGAGATCTAGAATGATCTATTTCCAGAAAGTTATGTGTGTTTACTTGTTTACTGTTTTTAGTTAGATATTTCTAGAAGTAGAAGGTTCTCCAATATTCTTGAATTACGGTTTAGCTATATATACTCCAGCTGTCCAAGGCTAATCAGAACTGTAATGAGACCTGTAATAAGACATATCAAGAATTGTACAGCGCCATATAAGATTCTATTGGGAGAGCTATTGTGACTTTATCTGTGGATTATTACAACACTTTGTGTGGATTTATTCATATTGCCTGGAACTTTACAAATCATCGGTGGACATTCAATTTCCTTGTGGATTTGTGATTATTGTGAATTTGAAACCTGGAAGGATCAAGGATTATACCAGGACATTCGCATACAGATAAGTTACACTTTAAATCATCGTATTACTCTTGTACCACCACCAATTACTTTAGATATTGTAAACCATCTCTGTATAATATTGTATATATAATTAAATTGTGTTTTGAATTTAGCTGCTGGTTTCTCCTTTCTGTTATTCGTTAATGTAACAGTATTGGGGGCTCGTGTCCGAGATCGATATTCAATTTGTGAAATCTAACTTTGAAAAATTAATTAAGAAATTTTCAAAATTTGTGTACAAACTTTGAGTTTACATTTGAAACCAACAGCTAGATAAATATGACTACTATGCAGGTAGAACAGTTTGTTAAAGCGCCATCCCTGGAAGTTCTTTTGCAAGTTAGTAAAAAGGATTTACTGTTATTGGGTAAACATTTAGGCCTTACTATCAAAACTAATTTGAGGAAAGCTGAAATTAGGAATGTAATTATAAGATATTTTGTTGACAATGGCAAATTTGACTCTAGTGCATTAGATAGTATAGAGGAAACAGTCACTTCAGAAATCCAAATTAGACAAATGGAACTTGAACATGAAATGAAAATGAAACAAATAGAGAAAGAAATGAGAGAAAGAGAAATAGAAAAGGAGTTAAGAGAAAAAGAAATAGACAAAGAAAGAGAGTTAAGAGAAAAAGAAATTGAGAGAGATCAGATGTTAGAGCTAGAGAAGAAAAAAATTCAAGCTGAAACAGAACTTAGAATGAAAGAATTAGAACTAGCTTCTCAAGACGGTTCAAGTAATCTAGCTTATAGGGGTTTACAAGGAAACAGAGGTTTTGATGTCAGTAGAAATATTAGGTTAGTTCCTCCTTTTCAAGAGAAAGAAGTTGACAAGTATTTTCTACATTTTGAGAAAATAGCTGACAGTATGAAATGGCCTGAAGATAAGCTTACAATGCTTCTCCAGAGTGTCCTGATTGGTAAAGCTAGAGACATTTATTCTTCTTTATCTGTAGATGAGATTTCAAATTACCAAGTAGTCAAGAAAGCTATTTTGAAAGCTTATGAGTTAGTTCCTGAGGCTTACCGCCAGAAATTTCGAAACTCGAGAAAGAGAGATGAACAAACTCATGTAGAATTTGCCAGAGAAAAAGAACAATTATTTAATAGGTGGTGTGATTCTAAAGAAATTGATGAGGATTTCGGTAAATTGAGGCAATTATTGTTGATAGAGGAGTTTAAACTTTGTGTCCACATAAACATAAAAACTCATTTAGATGAGAGAAAAGTTGAAACACTTAGTGAAGCAGCTACAATGGCTGATGATTACGCTCTCACCCACAAAGGCTCATTTGTTAAAAACAGTTCTCAAGACAAAAACAGTACCACAGGTACTAGTAAATTTGGTCAGCCTAGGAACCCAACCTTTAGTGGCCCTTCTAACGACAAACCTAAATTAGGTGATAAGACTAAGTCTGATTCTAAAACAGATCATAGGGCAGGTGTGGGGTCTCCTTCTGGTCCTGTTTGTAATTACTGCAAGAAAGTAGGACATATTATGTCTGAATGTTATTCTCTCCAGCGTAAGGAGCAAAGGCGTAAACAGTCAGTTCCTTCTGTGTTAGCTATGTCAAAGCCTAGTCAGAAACTTAGTGATATTGTGGAAGATTCTAAAGTGTCTGTTGAGATTAAGAGCTCAGAGTCTGATAGTGTCTTGGAGAAGTACTCTCCCTTCAATTCTGAAGGTTTTGTTTCACTTACTAGTGATATTACCAACTTGAAACCTGTGAAGATTTTGCGAGATACTGGGGCTTCTCATTCTTTGATATTAGATGGCGTAGTGCCTTTGTCTGAGGAGACCTCATCTGGTAGTAGTGTTTTTTGCTTCAAGGTGTAGAGTTAGGTTTTGTTAATGTGCCTCTCCATTGTGTTTATTTAAAGTCAGACTTGGTTACTGGGCCTGTCACCATTGGTGTTAGACCGGAACTTCCCATAGAGGGCGTGTCGCTCATTTTAGGCAATGACTTGGCTGGAGAGAAAGTTAGGGTAGATCCCTTAGTGTCCAGTATTCCAGATAAAACAGGTGATGCTGAGACTATTCAACAGGAATTTCCTGGTATTTTCCCTTCTTGTGCTGTAACTCGTTCAATGGGTAAGAAGGTTTCTGATGTTGCAGTAGTTGAGGATCATTATAGTCCAGGGTTAGGTGACACTTTCTTGGCTCATGATATAGAGGATATCGGGGGCAAGTGTGATCTTTTGAGCAATCCTGTAGACTTTGATAGTAATAGAGTTGTTCCTAACAAGGGTACTTCTTTGTCTGACATGATGAGTAAATCATCTTTGTCTAGAGAGGAGCTTATAGAAGAACAGGAGAAAGATCCTGAAATCTCTTTATTGTGTAATCGGGCTTTGAGTGAGGAAGAGGCTGAGAAAGTCCCGGTTTGTTACTTCCGTCAGTCAGGTGTGTTGATGCGCAAGTGGCGCCCCCCCTGATGTGTCTCCCGAGGAAGACTGGAAGGTTGTTAATCAAATAGTTGTCCCACCGAGGTATAGGCAAGATATTCTGAGTTTGTCTCATGACGTACCTATGGCAGGGCATTTAGGTGTGACCAAGACTTATAACAGGATCTTAGATCACTTCTTTTGGCCCAAGTTGAAACGGGATGTGGCTGATTTTTGTAGGTCTTGTCATACTTGTCAGGTGGTAGGGAAACCTAATCAGAAAATCCCTGTTGCACCTTTGCACCCCATTCCAGCATTTGAGGAACCATTTAGTAGAGTCATTATAGACTGTGTAGGTCCTCTACCCAAAACTAAGTCTGGGAATGAGTATCTTTTAACTATTATGTGTGCTTCCACACGCTTTCCTGAAGCCATTCCACTCAGGAATATTAAAGCCCCTAACATAGTCAAGGCTTTGGTTAAATTCTTTACATTGGTTGGTCTTCCGAAAGCTGTCCAATCGGACCAAGGTTCGAATTTCATGTCTGGTATTTTTCAACAAGTCATGTACCAGCTCCAGATCAAGCAGTATAAGTCTAGTGCTTATCATCCAGAGTCTCAGGGTGCTTTAGAACGTTTTCATCATGTGCTCGCGAACTTGGACAAGAAACTGTGTCATCTATCAGAAAAGGAACGCAATGAACTTAAAGATTTGATACTTGAGTATAAACATTTGTTTCCGGATACACCAGGCAAAACAGATGCTATCTATCACGACGTGGATGTAGGCGATGCGCCACCTGTCAAGCAACATCCTTACCGTGTCAATCCTTTGAAAGAAGAACACTTAAAGAAAGAAATTCAATACATGTTGGACAATGATATTATTGAACCAAGCAAAAGTGAATGGAGCTCTCCATGTGTTCTGGTGCCAAAGCCAGACAAGACATACCGGTTCTGTACTGACTTAAGAAAAGTAAACTCTGTCAGTAAAACAGACTCTTATCCAATTCCAAGGATTGACTCGTGTATTGACAAAGTTGGCAAAGCCAAGTACGTAAGCAAGTTTGACCTGTTGAAAGGATATTGGCAGGTGCCATTAACAGAAAGAGCTAAAGAAGTGTCGGCATTTGTAACCTCGCAAGGTTTGTACCAGTACAAAGTTATGCCATTTGGTATGAAGAATGCCCCGGCAACATTTCAACGTCTTCTTAACAGCGTGATATCAGACCTGGAAGGCTGTGATGGATACATTGATGACGTCATCAACTACCACGACACGTGGGAAGACCATCTACGCGGGATTCGTGAATTCTTCGAAAGACTCACTACCATGAAATTGACTGTAAACTTATTGAAATGTGAATTTTGTCATGCAACTGTTGAATTTTTAGGCCATGTTGTAGGACAGGGGCAGGTTAAACCTGTTCAGGCCAAAGTAGAATCAATTATAGATTTTCCAGCTCCTGGAGACAAGAGAGAGCTGATGAGGTTTCTTGGTATGGCTGGATACTACAGAAAATTTTGTTAAAATTTCTCTGTTATAGCAGCTCCACTTACTGTTTTGTTAAAGAAAAATGTCAAATTTGTTTGGTCAGACGAATGTAAGTCTGCCTTTGAGAAATTGAAAGCCATACTATCGAACTCACCAGTTCTGACTGCTCCAGATTTTAATAAACAGTTTAAACTGTTTGTGGACGCCAGCGATGTAGGTGTTGGTGCTGTTTTGATGCAAGAAGGTACTGAAAAAATTGACCATCCAAATTTGTTATTTCTCGAAAAAGTTTGACAAACATCAGAGAAATTATTCCACCATTGAGAAAGAATGTTTAGCGTTGATTTTGGCCTTGAACCAATTTGATGTGTATTTCTGCACTACAGCTGTGCCTGTGGTGGTCTTCACCGACCACAACCCTTTAACATTCATTGGGAAAATGAAAAAACAAAAACCAAAGAATTCTCAGGTGGAGTTTGACTTTGCAAGAATACAATCTTGACATCAAACATATCAAAGGGAAAGACAATATTCTAGCAGATGCTTTATCAAGGATTTAAATATTACTTGATATGTCAAGAAAGTTTCCTTTTCAAGAAAACTTTCTTTTCTTTAAGGAGGGGTGTGTTATGTATGACACTAAATACATGTAGTTATGAGATAAGGGAGATAACTCCTATAGTTTTTTTATCAATACATCCTATGAAGGTCATATCATTGATTTAGGTTATAGAACTTTCCAGAATATTATCATGTATAAACAAATATGTTTGTAAACATGTTGATTTTAAGTAGAGATCTAGAATGATCTATTTCCAGAAAGTTATGTGTGTTTACTTGTTTACTGTTTTTAGTTAGATATTTCTAGAAGAAGAAGGTTCTCGAATATTCTTGAATTACGGTTTAGCTATATATACTCCAGCTGTCCAAGGCTAATCAGAACTGTAATGAGACCTGTAATAAGACATATCAAGAATTGTACAGCGCCATATAAGATTCTATTGGGAGAGCTATTGTGACTTTATCTGTGGATTATTACAACACTTTGTGTAGATTTATTCATATTGCCTGGAACTTTACAAATCATCGGTGGACATTCAATTTCCTTGTGGATTTGTGATTATTGTGAATTTGAAACCTGGAAGGATCAAGGATTATACCAGGACATTCGCATACAGATAAGTTACACTTTAAATCATCGTATTACTCTTGTACCACCACCAATTACTTTAGATATTGTAAACCGTCTCTGTATAATATTGTATATATAATTAAATTGTGTTTTGAATTTAGCTGCTGGTTTCTCCTTTCTGTTATTCGTTAATGTAACACACTAAAGACCAACCTGAACGACATCGGGCATAACACATAATTGATTAATCTCCCCTCGGTAGCTCCGGTTGACTAAAGACAGGATTTTGCCGATATTATTACGTGTAAATATGAAAGAATGTTCAGCAATTATATATAAAGCAATTGATATTAATAAAACAATCATGAACGGCCATGAGCGAGGTCTTTGTAACACGTGTGTAAAACTAGGAAAGTTATGAAGTGAAATCGGTTGATAGCTTGGATCTGACGCACTATTCCATACTCAGTACATACTCGCGAATCGTAGGGCCTACCACAATAAATACCGTACAGTAGGCCTATGTTGTACAGATATTATTTAAGCAATGATATAATGACAATCCTCATCAGACATATGCCAAATGAAGTGGAAGTTCTCTGTAATCTTTTAGAATCTCGATCGTTACGGTTTTCACGACATGTCGGAAAATGTTCTTGATACAAATAGACAAAGTTGTCGTACATGTGATGTCGATCTAATATTATTTATATTACGTGAAGCATTATCCAAATAAAACAACATAATGCCTGTTAACTGTTTACTAAATAGAGTATTAACAACAAAAATTGTCGGAAGCGACAGTTCTTTGTTTAGAGAGTGTGTCTACGGCATTCTTTTGTGACACATATGTGTTAGTCACGTGATTATTCAGTGCGGGGAACACAGGCATGTGTGTTTGTTTACGTAATGTCTGATTGCTGAATGTAAACAAATACGGACACAGACTGCTTGGCTTACAACCGATGTTGACCATGCTAAATATTTTTATACACTGGAGAACATAGACTTCGTGAGGACAGCAGAATAGTTCTTCAATACATCGATGATTACGACCGGTAGGTATGACATACATATACGGCAAACTTCACAGTAATATTTTGAGAGATGGAGTTATTTGCCATGGCTGATTAATTTGTAATTATTGATTTTAGCTTAGATATTTGTGTTTATGATTGTTTCCAAAAGAAATAATGTGACTTTAAATAAAATCTATAATTTAAAGTTTAGTATTTGGTATTTAAATGTATTTAAGACATTATAGCATATTTTTTTAATTTTTAACAAGCAAAGTAAAATTAAAACTGGGAAAATGTAGAGATAAAAAACAATAAGGCCGCCTACTGAAGTAGACTATTAATAATATCAAATTAATTTTCATTTTTAATTTTGAAATATTTGTATACATGTATTAATTAGATTAATTTACCATGCAATCTGAGTGAGATATATCCAATTTGATTATGTTGTATATATCCTAATTATTAAACTACATAATTATGTCATCATGCAGAATACATTCATTCTAAATTTGGCTGATCAATCATGAATATTACAGAGCTACATGGCCTCTATTATGAAGTCATTCAAACAGGTATGATTGTAGTGATTCTCAATTGATCCATGTGAAAATTACAAAAAGTCATGATATATGTATATGTTGACAAAAAATGTTATTTAAATCTTGTTTAAAAAAACTAACTTTTTATGAAGTGACATTTGATATTTTTATCTGGAAATTATTCTGTTCAATTTTAACTTCAGAGATTTACATTTCAAAATTCAATTTGCCTTGTATTTAGAATCTAAATATTTATTTTGGTACCAGGTAATCTTCTAGTCAATGATCATAATATTCCTAAAGGTTTTATTCCCGAAGAAATGAAGAGCTTCCTAAATGTATGTTTTATTGTTTTTGAAGAAATGTACAAGAAATGAAATCTGTATCGCCGGCCTAGAATAATGGAGACTGCGGGTACAAATGTGTAGTCTAATCAACTCCTTAATTTATACTGGGTATATACTTAGCTGTTATGAAGATGTTTTTAATTAATAAAAAATGGTCAGTATATTATAGCTATAAGGCCTTCCATTTTGTAATTGATTAAAACCCCTCCTTGGGAAGCAGTGGCCTTATGGCTATATAAATTGAGTCCTACTGCCTCCCTACACCCCTTTTGTCAGAGGAATGGCGAGGACCATATTTGAGATATTCATTTTAAGATCAAAGTTGTATGAATTTACAGTCCTTTGAATATGAAAATATTATTAGGATTGTTAAAAAGAAATCTCAATTTAAAAAAACAAATAGTGATGAATACATCTTGTGCCGGTATACAAAAATACATCATTCAATAGAAATTCATCACACATGCAAAAACTATTAATGTTTTCTTTTTTATTAGATGTATTTCAGACACTGAAGACTGCGATGATAGAAAGACATATGCAGTTCACAAAAAGAAACTAAAAACAACATGTGAATTATTTTAAAGTTAATGTTAACAAAGAAGAAAGAAACCAAATGAAGAAAATGAAAACTCATGGATTTGACCAAACTCATCAATTATAAAATATTATTGTGTCTCCTTATATAAAACCTATTCAATCTTTGCAGATTACAGAATTACCTCCCTTGCGGGTAGGTATCCATTATGATGTCATTATTTTGTGTGAGAAATTCTGGTAGATTTCTCTTAAAGTGTAATATTATGCCTGCAAACACAAATACAGAATATCATTAGTCAATATATATCTATACTATAAAGTAATGACTGTGCTGTTATATTACAAAATATATATCTTAAATTGAGCATTTAGGGGATTATATGTAGATTGACATGCATGTTGTCCTGTAATTATGGTATTTATTTCTTATTTTTATGTGTACTACCATTCAATATTTTATTTATGAATGTATTTAAAAAAAGAAAAAATAAGAATGTAAATGAAATACAATAAACTATTATTTAGTTGTCACTTTTGTTATTTTTCAGAAATAAGAGCTATTCCAGTAAAACATCTTTCACAAACCCCTAGACTCCAGATTTGCTTAGATATTCAAACAACAGCTGTTACAGCAGTTTATTTCTTTTAAGCCAGAAGATGAATTTAATGAAATAACTCTTGTTAAGCACCATTTGATTTTTAGACGCTTTAAATCCCCTAAGTGAGACCCCATCAAATCCCCCTAAGGATACCACTTCAAATCCACTGGTGTCCTCATTTACATATTGTAGACGTTTTTAAAAAATGCCCTTTGTGTGACCGCTCAAAATCCCCTTAGTTGGACCACTGCAAAACCCCTTAGTGGGGTCAATTCAAATCCCCTTATCGAAACCACTGGATAACCCCTTAAATGGACCACTGCAAATCCCCTTAGCAGAAACACTGGTAAATAATTCAAATATTTTAAATGCTTAAAATCCCCATAGGTGACCCACTTCAAATCCACTTAAATTACCGTAATTACGCGTGAAGCATACATTTTTAGGTTACCTGACCATAGTTCATGATGACCTGTGATATTCTTTTGTCCATTCTTGTGAACACATTAACTTGGGTAAATTTGAACCAACTTAATGAATAAACGAGTTTGAAAATCAGCTTGATTTGACTGTAAGTTACGGAATTATTGCCCTTTGCACTAATAATTATTACTGGACTTTGTTTATACGATAACTTGAGTAAGTATGCACAGAGTTTATTGAAACTTTGTGTGTAAAACAACACCGGAGAAATCCTTAGACGAGTATGAAAATCAGCGAACATTGTGAACACTATAACTTAAGTAAAGTACCAAGTGTAATGAAACGTTGTGTGTAGACTAATATTGGTAAGATCTCACAGGACTGTGAAAATCAACTTGATTCTACTGTAAGTTACGGAGTTATTGCCCTTTGCACTAATAATAATTTTTGGATCTTGTGAACATGATAACTTAAGTAATAGACCAACATTGGAGAGATCTTTGACAAGTTCGAAAATCAGCGTGATTTGACATTAACTTACAGAGTTATTGCCCTTTGCAATAAAAAATTAATGAACACTTTGAATTGAGTAAATATGCACCGATTTGATTGAAACTTTAAAGGAGACTAACATTAGAAAGATCTCGGACGAGTTCGAAAATCAGCTTGATTCGACTGTAACTTACGGAGTGATTGCCCTTTGAAATAATAATTGTTATTGGACTTTGTCTTTTTATAGAAACTATCCATTTATTTCTTATTTTCAATTTGTTATACCTACTTAAATGCTTTTTCTCTCTTTCTCAATAACTATTAGCATACGATATGTATAAAATTTGTCTCTATTTAGAATGCAATAATTTCGTGCCAGTCTCGGAAAAGTACATACATTCATGAAAAAATTGTAATCGGCCAATTTACTCCTTTCATAACAATGGTAATGGTATTGCTATTAGAACCAACTTGATCAGGTAGCGTTTGTGTTTCAGTACTTTCAGTACTTTGATTTTTCGTCGCCACTAAATTTCGCGATTTCCATTTCGAAACAAACTCACATTCACACATTTACAAATTAATTGGGAATTCATTACAATTTATGTAACGCAGATATATTAATTCGCGCAGATTCACTTTAACAAATTTACCTTGATCGCGAAATTCGCGAAATTAAATCGCACGCGAAAAAAATATTGTTTTACAGTACTTTGGATTTAAGGCACGATTACTTGCCCGTGTTTTTCAGTCCTGTAAGAATTATACACTTGCTGGCCAAATGTATTATCAAAAAGGCGGATTAGGAAAGTTTTAATAGTCTATCACCTCGCTGAAAACAGAATTTAATAAACTGGTAGTTACTGTTACCATACAAGACGGGGCGAATATCACTGTACAGTGACACTATATCACTGAAGTACACAACGCTTATTAATAAGTATTAAACTTTATTAAAATTATTAAAATATTATCAAACTTTATATAATAAGAACTCTTGTACTTTTTTGTTTGATTTTTTGAATGTTTTTATCTTTCTTGTTTTTTTGTGTGTTTTTTTTTACTTTGCCTTTTTGGACATTTTAGTATAATTAAAGTGATGTGATTTTTAGCAAGAAATATTGAAAGATAAATACTATAATGGGACAAAATCACTTACTTCCGGCGACAGCATTCCCCAGCAGGTAGAGTTCCTCATGTGTGTCTAACAGAGAGATCCGGAAAGCCTTACCCCCAGTCTGACGGGTGCTTTTATCGGTTTCTGCTATTTTTAACGTGCCATCTCCCGACTTTCCTAGCTCGACATCCACCGGAAAGTGATGTTTGTTGACGATATCTTGCAATGTCTCCTCTTTAGCTTTACCTTCAAATTAAAGGATTTCGACATATTAATATATCAGTGTTAATTACCCCGGTCAGTATAAGGCACGGGCAGATATTTTTGCGGGGATGATATTTACGCGACTTCGTGGCATATTGCTATGATCGCAAAATATTGAGAAATGGTTGAATTATATACCCTCATAACCAGAACGCGGAAACTATGCGGTTATTTTCGAAGCGCAAACTTTTCTCGTAACTTTAAATAAAAACGGAAAAGATTAATTGTAAAGTTTTAAACTTTATGATTAATCTTTTCCCGTAAATAACCGGCATTGCAGCATCGGTTCTAACATTTGCTTTTTATTATGATCTTGGAAATGGTACGACAATAATTTAGTGCAATCTGTTTGTATGTGGTGAAATGTTCAAGTTAACGATTATCTACAATCTACAACATAACATAATGATAACAACTAATACCCAAAATCGATTAAACAATCATTAGAAGAAAGGAAATGAAATATCTTAGCTGGAGATTCGTTTTAAGTGCCAATAACAATTGCGTACTGAGAGCCTTACCTCACCATTCAGGTAGATACAGCGAAATAGCGTTACATATGAAAAGAAAGTATATTCCCATACCTACAAGTTTAATACTAATTTCTATCCCATGCAAAACACTCGTGTCGTTTGAGGCTGTATTACATGGCTATTTTCGCAATACACCCTCATGACGTCACTGCGTCAACAAAATTACTATTTTTTTCAGAAACTAAACTGGTTTTACTATAAACATGACTTCCATTAAAAATATAATGATATTTAATGTAAGGTCAATTGACTTGCAGTTGCGGTTTTCGTTGGTCTTACTTCATTATTGTAAAGTTGTAATAAATACGTTGAATATGAGAAGAAAACACTAAAGAATTAAGATTATTCTAAAATGTAAAACCCGAAGCTTACCGAAGGTTTCACAAAAAAGGTAAAACCCAAGACTTACCGAAGGTTTCACAAAAAATGTAAAACCCGAGGTTAACCGAATGTTTCACAAAAAGTGTAAAACCCGAGGCTTACCGAATGTTTCACAAAAATGTAAAACCCGAGACTTATCGAAGGTTTCACAACGTTTTGTGATCCCAAGAATACAATATCTTTTATCCTTCCGATCCAATACTCGACAAGCCTGGTTTTTATCATTTTGTGATCCCAATGATATAATAGTCCTATCACATCCACATAGTAAGGAATCTTATAATCAATTTTGGGGAATGATGAATACCTTTATGGCCCGGTTTGATGACACAGAACTTGGCGTCATAGTTGATAGGAATACTTAGGTGACTTCCCTCTACTCCTGGCAGACGACAGCCGTCACAGATCTTCGCTATCACTCTCTTCTGGATAGAATAGGTATGGATACGGAGTACCTGAAAAAGACATAGAGGTATCAGATGAAAATCGTCACAGATCTTAGAACCTCTGGATAAAATACGTATGGATGCGTACATATGTCGTACTAGAATGGTTGTCTGTATAACCTGATTTGTATTCAAACCCCGACCTGCAGACATGGCTTTCAAATTGTACCTGCTGTTCCTATTGTATGATCGTAAAAGGCAACTAAATTTGGGATCTAATTTTTCTTCTTCCTTACTGGCTTTATTCTTCCTAACATCTCCCTTGACATCGCCTCACTTTCGCCTTCTGTTAAGCGGTTGCCCCTGTGAGGTAGACTCCTGCATGGCTCATACGGGGAGTGTGACGACTGGTTCGCCCGTTGTCAGTATAATGTGACCGGGTGGGATGTGTTGCTTGGTTTTTCGGCCGCATGCTTCAGTGATATATTAGCATGAAAAGGGCAAGAGTTCCACTAGACATTTCTAGACAACACGAACATACCGCAGTCTCCCAAAACACGCACCACACACTTCACACACGCTACACACCGCATACACGTTTATATCCTCCTCTCACATGACCCTGGGTGTATGTAATCAAACAAACAAACAGTCTCCAAACCACACCAAGACATTTTTTTTTCAATTTAGGTCAAGATTATAATGTCAAGTCGTTCTTTCATCGACAAATCGGAAAGGCATGAACTAATAAATCAATCTACTGTCGCGAAAAAATGTTTTTTAGCAAGTGATGGTTATTGAGAGGCAAATTTTGTTGATTTTTGACAGTGAGGCCTTAAATATGCAGGTGATTATATACGTAGGTTTACTGAGGTGACTTCCCCTGGCTATGCAGATTTTCCGTAATATTGTAGGGGTGGATATAAAGACTGTGATAATAACCCTTGGCGTATCGAGGATGCATCCATGGCCCACGGGTAGATATAACGACAGTATCGAGGATGGGTCCAGCGGTGGGTATTACTACAGTTATAGTAACCCCCGAATATCGAGGATAGAGGTATATATACATATACGGTTGTTACTAACGCAAGATTTTCCTACCTGTTCTCTATCGAATGTGTCCAGCACCACTTCTCCACAGTAACCCTGGGTTATCATGATCAGTTTAGGGAGGGAGTCTTTGTAGTGAAGGTAGAACTCCTTCACACTCATTTCCACAAGGGAACATTTAAACTGATACACCGCCATGTTGTTATCTACAAAATAAGCCAGAGACATTGAAACAGATACACCGCCATGTTGTTATCTACAAAATAAGCCAGAGACATTGAAACTGATACACCGCCATGTTGTTATCTACAAAATAAGCCAGAGACATTGAAACTGACACACCGCCATGTTGTTATCTACAAAATAAACCAGAGACATTGAAACTGATACACCGCCATGTTGTTATCTACAAAATAAGCCAGAGACATTGAAACTGATACACCGCCATGTTGTTATCTACAAAATAAGCTAGGGGCATTAAAACTTATACGACGCCATGTTGTTTTCTACAAAATAAGCCAGAGACATTGAAACTGATACGCCGCCATGTTGTTATCTACAAAATAAGTCAGGTACATTTTTAACTGATACACCGACATGTTGTTTTCTACAAAATAAGCCAGAGAACATTTAAACTAATACGCTGCCATGTTGTCGTCTAAAAGATAAAAGAACATTTAAACTGATACACCGCCATGTTGTTATCTGCAAAATAAGTCAGGGACATTAAAAATAAAACACTGCCATGTTGTTGTCTACAAAATAAGCCAGAGACATTGAAACTGATACGCCGCCATGTTGTTATCTACAAAATAAGCCAGAGACATTGAAACTGATACACCGCCATGTTGTTATCTACAAAATAAGCCAGATACATTGAAACTGATACACCGCCATGCTGTTGTCTACAAAATGAGCCAGAGACATTGAAACTGATACACCGCCATGTTGTTATCTACAAAATAAGCCAGAGACATTGAAACTGATACACCGCCATGTTGTTATCTACAAAATAAGCCAGAGACATTGAAACTGATACACCGCCATGTTGTTATCTACAAAATAAGCTAGGGGCATTAAAACTTATACGACGCCATGTTGTTTTCTACAAAATAAGCCAGAGACATTACAAACTGATACGCCACCATGTTGTTATCTACAAAATAAGCTAGGGGCATTAAAACTAATACGCCGCCATGTTGTTATCTACAAAATAAGTCAGGTACATTTTTAACTGATACACCCACATGTTGTTTTCTACAAAATAAGCCAGAGAACATTTAAACTAATACGCTGCCATGTTGTCGTCTAAAAGATAAAAGAACATTTAAACTGATACACCGCCATGTTGTTATCTGCAAAATAAGTCAGGGACATTAAAAATAAAACACTGCCATGTTGTTGTCTACAAAATAAGCCAGAGACATTGAAACTGATACACCGCCATGTTGTTATCTACAAAATAAGTCAGAGACATTGAAACTGATACTCCACCATGTTGTTATCTACAAAATAAGCTAGGGGCATTAAAACTAATACGCCGCCATGTTGTTATCTACAAAATAAGTCAGGTACATTTTTAACTGATACACCGACATGTTGTTTTCTACAAAATAAGCCAGAGATATTGAAACTGATACACCGCCATGTTGTTATCTACAAAATAAGCCAGACACATTGAAACTGATACACCGCCATGTTGTTATCTACAAAATAAGCCAGAGACATTGAAACTGATACGCCGCCATGTTGTTATCTACAAAATAAGCCAGAGACATTGAAACTGATACACCGCCATGTTGTTATCTACAAAATAAGTCAGGTACATTTTTAACTGATACACCGACATGTTGTTTTCTACAAAATAAGCCAGAGAACATTTAAACTAATACGCTGCCATGTTGTCGTCTAAAAGATAAAAGAACATTTAAACTGATACACCGCCATGTTGTTATCTGCAAAATAAGTCAGGGACATTAAAAATAAAACACTGCCATGTTGTTGTCTACAAAATAAGCCAGAGACATTGAAACTGATACGCCGCCATGTTGTTATCTACAAAATAAGCCAGAGACATTGAAACTGATACACCGCCATGTTGTTATCTACAAAATAAGTCAGAGACATTGAAACTGATACACCGCCATGTTGGTGTCTACAAAATAAGCCAGAGACATTGAAACTGATACACCGCCATGTTGTTATCTACAAAATAAGCCAGAGACATTGAAACTGATACACCGCCATGTTGTTATCTACAAAATAAGCCAGAGACATTGAAACTGATACACCGCCATGTTGTTATCTACAAAATAAGCTAGGGGCATTAAAACTTATACGACGCCATGTTGTTTTCTACAAAATAAGCCAGAGACATTGAAACTGATACGCTACCATGTTGTTATCTACAAAATAAGCTAGGGGCATTAAAACTGATACGCCGCCATGTTGTTATCTACAAAATAAGTCAGGTACATTTTTAACTGATACACCGACATGTTGTTTTCTACAAAATAAGCCAGAGAACATTTAAACTAATACGCTGCCATGTTGTCGTCTAAAAGATAAAAGAACATTTAAACTGATACACCGCCATGTTGTTATCTGCAAAATAAGTCAGGGACATTAAAAATAAAACACTGCCATGTTGTTGTCTACAAAATAAGCCAGAGACATTGAAACTGATACGCCGCCATGTTGTTATCTACAAAATAAGCCAGAGACATTGAAACTGATACTCCACCATGTTGTTATCTACAAAATAAGCTAGGGGCATTAAAACTAATACGCCGCCATGTTGTTATCTACAAAATAAGTCAGGTACATTTTTAACTGATACACCGACATGTTGTTTTCTACAAAATAAGCCAGAGACATTGAAACTGATACACCGCCATGTTGTTATCTACAAAATAAGCCAGAGACATTGAAACTGATACACCGCCATGTTGTTATCTACAAAATAAGCCAGAGACATTGAAACTGATACACCGCCATGTTGTTATCTACAAAATAAGCCAGAGACATTGAAACTGATACACCGCCATGTTGTTATCTACAAAATAAGCCAGAGACATTTAAACTGATACACCGCCATGTTGTTATCTACAAAATAAGCCAGAGTCATTGAAACTGATACGCCGCCATGTTGTTATCTACAAAATAAGTCAGGGACATTGAAACTGATACACCGACATGTTGTTTTCTACAAAATAAGCCAGGGCATTGAAACTGAAACGTCGCCATGTTGTAATCTACAAAATAAGCCAGAGAACATTTAAACTAATACGCCGCCATGTTGTTATCTACAAAATAAGTCAGGGACATTAAAAATAAAACACCGCCATGTTGTTGTCTGCAAAATAAGTCAGGGACATTCAATTGAACCGCTGCCACGTTGGTATTTACAAAGTCGATAACATTTAAACTGATACGCCGCCATGTTACTGTATCTAATATAAAATTATTAGTAACATGTATTACTACCTCTTCTTGCTACACACGGTTTTGAATAAAAAGAAAGTAGTACTTTCGCCAGAGTGGTCGTCTAATATCCCCGCTACACAATTAAGTTATAACTTCATTAATAGAGGACATTGCAGGACCCTATATATTGCACTCAAATCCACGTTCTGTGTACCTTATTTTATCAAAATCTGTCAAGAATTTTAGGAAGAGTTCGTCGGACAAGTTTTGTTTACTGACAGACAGACGGCAACCCGTTTCCAGTATACCCCTTTGTATTCGTTGCTGGGTGTATAACAATATATTTAAAGAAAAATTAATTTTTATTAGAGAACAATAAAATTTAAATAATAGGTCGCCGTATTCTTATCTTAAATATAAACAGGAAAAAAACTTACTACGAACGAAGCTGATATGCTAGAAGTCCGCTACAAGTTATAAAACTAATCGGTAACACAGTAGGCGAACTCCATTGTATGAATACCGGAAGTTGCGACCGCCAATACTTTCGCACGATTACGAAGGTTGTCGCAAATATGATATATATATATATACACATAATCCTTTGATACTAATTTGTACTTCTTCGAAAATGACACCTATAATTACCTGAAATAGATCGAATCAGTGCCAGTAGTACTCTCTGTGGCCGATGGTCTCGCAAATTGTTTGAATAATTAATTAACTCGAAGATCATCTTTCACTTACAGTTTACGAATTTTTCCTCCATTTGATTATGCTTTAATTCAAAGTACTTCTCACAGATAACATTCGAATTTTAGAAAACAAATTAAACATCGATTATAAACAGCACCCTTGGACATGGTACTGTATGGCTTGTAGCGGGAAGACTGTATGTTGATAGCGATTTTGGTTTCATATTACTGTATGAATTGTTGGATAATATGATGTTGTCTGTTAGTGAATTAAGACCCTTTTTCACACGGACATTGAAATAAAATATATCTTTCTTACTATACCCACTACCCTGGCATTGCAATTCATCTACTTCGAATTGCATACAAACTAGAATTAAAATGATGAAAATATGGCTAAATACACGTTATGTAGTACCTTGAGGCATATCTTACATCAATAATTATCAATAACGTCGTAAGGACTCTAGATATGTTCCCGAGTATACGTTTGTTGTTATTTTGTATTCGTTATACGTGTGATTAAGATTTCAAATGAAGTTTAATTTGAATTGCATTGTGTCATTAATTAAATGTGTCTTAATATAATATACACAACACTGGTATATGTATCTAATACGATGAAAAGTTCGAATGGGCACATACAGCAAATCGCTAGGAATCGACAGTATAATCACTACGAACCATACAGTCAATTCCGTCATGACCAGCGACAAGCCATACAGTAGCCCCTGAATAAAAGACATGATTGTGGACATTATAAAAATATTTTTTCACATACATTGTTAGGTTGTCTCTCCATACATAATTTGTTTATCATATTTTATGAATCATTCAATAATTCTTCCAATTTGTCAATAGAATTGCAGAAATCAGGTCGATTCGAATGCTGGTGTTGTTGATTAATGGTTGATTATGAACGATTATGAAGTGGTTATCAATATATATATAATTATACCGATTGCAAAAGTTAAATAAATAATCGCTGAATCTATTTTGATATATAACACGATATATGAAAGTCCCTAGAATGATTAAAACACACATTGAATATCAGTGCCCGCTAATCTGTTTTTTTAATCTCTCGCTTCGGCGATCGCAACGTCCGGTATTCATACAATGGAGTTCGCCTACTGTGGGTAAACCAGATAGCAAGTGTCATACAAGGTTTAAACGGCCAAATACACGACAATATCGTGGCAAGTTATCTGTGTATCACACTGCTCTTCTTCGCTTTGAATGCAACGATTGCATGACTTCCTCTTTCTATTTTGATATACATTTATGTGTATATCGGTGTGACGGATCCCAGTTTCATCAGACTTTTATTTACTTAAAGAAACTCTTAACTTAAAAATATCCATAGGAAAGCACTTAAGGAGAAAAGTACGATTTAAAGGAACCTTCGTATGAAGAATCAAAAGTTTATAATTTCTTTAGGTTATGAAATGTTCATGAAACTGGGTTCTTAATGATATCTAAAGACAGAACCACTAACCAAATGTAACTGCCTTCTTTTAGAAAATTAGAAAAATATTTAGGTCAAAGAATAATTTTGTATCTAGTTATTAATTACCAGTTGTTTAAAGACACTAGCTGCAATATTGTAGCCCAAAAGACATTTAGACAGAAAATGGTGTTGTCTTTAGAGCTACAATTGGTGCCTATTTCTGCTAATGGAGCAAAGTAATGATTGTGCAAACCATTATAAAACGTTTGTTTGCATTTTATCGTACTTGTTTGATATCGCTTACCTACTAGGCAATAAAACTGAACCACATAAAATATAAAATTCTCATCGAAGCATTATATTTTTACATAATACATATGAAGGTCTTTCTGAAGGGAATTTATACGGCAAGTCCACAATTGTGAATTTGACGTCGTGTGAGCGGTACGGTGGATATTAAGAATGGTAGTTATGTTTGTTTTGGACAAAAATAATATGTAAATGCATGTATACGCATAAAATAGTTGGAAACCTACAAAAAGGTATAGAAAACTGTGCCCGAGTGATTTTCGGAGGCAGTGCTCCATTACGACACACAGGGACCAATTCGTACCCGGCCGAAAGGTATAGTAGGCCGGGTACGTATATTCGTTCTATAAAGACACCACCACCACCAACAACAACAATATTATTTTATTTAAGGGTCACACATCTAAAAATCACAATACAATAAAAATCATCACATACAACTTTAAAAAGATTTATGATGTCCAGCCGTATTCTACTTATGAGACACTAAAAGTAGGAGTAAAATTTATATGCGATACTTTACATATTATCACAAAATACTGGCTCTGGTGTTTTCATAATTTGTATACAGCTAGTTATATTGATCGCCTATGATTAATTGTAAATATTACTGCATATAGAATTTCTAACATATGCTATGATACGCCTGTATGTACTAACGAACAGTAATTAACGATACTAACAAGTAATAAAATTGAACATATGTCAATATTATATAATAACCCTAAGGATGTCCCAATATAAAACATCCATTGCATACAACTTTAAAAGATTTATGGTATCCAGCCGTACTCGGCTTATTTCTTATGAGACACTAAAATTAGGATTAACATTTTATACGCTATATTTTACATATTATCACAATATCTTAATCATAATTTCCATAAGGATATATAGTGACCGCCTCGAGTTCACTTATATTCTGCATAGTAAAATTTTAACACAAGTACTATGGTTCACCTGTACATGTATGTACTATACAAATCAATGATTAGCCATACTAAACCAACTTAAAAAGTCTGAACAGATATCATGTTTATATAATAACCACAAAGAAATGAATACCCCTATCTATAGATAACCTGTTATAAAATTGAAATAACTCTATAAAGTAACCGCCTACGTTTCATCATAATATATAATGATTTAGCTTAAATAAAATGGAGTACATCTCTCTGTAGAATGTAATAGTATTTAGTATTAAAAACGCGTGCGTAAATAAAATTGAACGAATGTCTGTATAGACAGACAGACATTCTTTATTTCCTCTTTTGCAGAGATTTACATATGTATACGTTTGTCAATTATACATTATAAACATGTATTTACAAATTAATCAAAATAGACAGTTCATCCATTATACAGTTTACAAAAATTGATATATTGGTCAATTAGATTGACCATCTATCTTCATCAAGTAAAATGTCTTGCTTACTGCCGAGTATAAATGAGCATTTCTGATTATCTTCCAAATTATCAAAGCGGACATACTCATGGACATCAAGATAGTTTACAAGAAATTCCAACAATTTGTCGCGACTATCGAAGAGAAAATGAGAGATGTTATTTGTGGATCTACTACACAACCTACTAATGGCGGTCTCTTTTTCGTGTCGATAAGAGAGTTTTATTAACTCCCCAAGTTTCCATGCGTAGTTTTGGTTCTTCTTTAAAAGAGTCCATAAGGGATGAGGACCATATTCACTATGCACAGACGCATATGTTTGTAGCAGGTTTGAAATCTCAATTTCATGAAGCCACTTCATGTGGTAATGGTTATGAACTACTCTCTTGCAGAATGATGTCCATGAGGAGCGGGATGGTCTAAAACATTGAAATACATAATCAAATAAATTGTCCGTTATTGCAAATTTTGCTGCGATTGTAAATATGTCAAATTTGAAACTTTTGGGGCTGAGTGGTTTTCCGCCGAAACCAAGCGTGCATAACCGTACAATAAACAACAGTTTCCACACAAATAGAGCACTTGCTGAGCACAGTTTGTTCCAAAACATAAGTTTTTTTGCTCGACTTCGCCGTAAATGTCTAGCAATCCAATTGCGCGAGTGGTAACCATATTTGGCAACGTTTTTTTCGAATCCTTGACATCGTCGTGCACAATATCTTTGCGTGATGCGTAGATCCTCTCTCGATTTTGATGTTGGAGCTCCCATAGTTCTGATCCATACAGCATTACTGGTTGAACGACAGTTTCAATTAGTCTTGAACTAACAAGAGGGTTGACACCTCCATCATGAATCCCGACACTTATAAATGCGTTGAGCGAATTTCGACCCTTTGCGCATGATCGCTTGATGTCTTCATCGCATTGTAGGATGGCAGTAAGAGGGATTTCCGCAAACTCTTTTTGTGTAACCCAACTTAATGTTCCATTTCCTAGCTTGCACTCTATTTCTGGCAGGAAGGTTTAACGACTGTTTTGGAAACGCCATATTGAGCTTTTGGCAGAGATATAGTTTAATCTCCATTTACATGCGAAGTCAAAAACTATGTCAAGCAAACGTTGAATATTCCCAATCGAACAGGAAAGCAACAGCATATCGTCAGCTAGAAGAACTTTTGGTTAATGGATATCATGAATGTGTGGACCTAGCTCTGAGGAAACAAGTGTTGAGATGAGATCGTCAATCATTACCAGAAACGTCCAAGATGATAACGTCCGACCTTGACCGACGCCTTGCATGACCTGGTATGGTTCTCCTTGTCTACCCTCATATAGTACTCAAGCCGAGACGTCCTCAAACGAGTTTTGCAGTATGCGCCAAAGTTTGCCATTAAAACCTAGCTGATATAATTTGTAGAGAAGGCCGTTAACCCAGACACTATTAAACGCCTTCGCGTTGTCCAAAAATGCCGCTTAAACGTTGATGCCAAGTTCAAGATTGTGAAGAACGGCTTCCCTGACAATAAATGTTGCTGTAATACTACCACAATTTGGACGGAAGCCTTGATGAAGTCTATGTGGAAAATGTAGTTTTCCACAAATCTTTGATATTCTCCTGTATAAAACGTTTTCAAACAATTTTTCGAGGACGGGAGTCAGTGTAATGTCCCTGTAATTATTCATGTCTAGTTTGTCCTTTTTTCCGCCCTTGAAGAGGGTTATGACGATTCCGTGCTTAAAAGACGGCAGGTAACTTTCAGTTTGACTTGATGTATACCTGTACAAATGAAGATTGTGTGCGCATGAAATCAATTTTGTTAAGTATAATTGTATGTAATGTTTTTGGTTCATGACTCGCTCAGAAATTAAATACAGTGTATCTGAAACAATGGTGAAAAAAAGTTAATAATAATAAAAAAATGCACTATGATGACACTGAAAGAAGAATATCTTTAGCAAATATGGAAAAAAGTGAGACAATGGATATTTACAACAATTAAAAAACAAATCACTCAAACGATATATAAATATTCACATTTTTTCTTTCCGCATGATTGTATTATAATTGAATATTAGCGTAATGTGAATCCTTGTAAGAAAGATGATGACTTCATGACTCTCACATAGCTTACTTTAGCTTTCGCACTTGCTCTAGCCTGACTCTCATCTGTCCACTCACTCCCTTTATCGGATATTCTATTTTCTCACGTTCTTACTCAACCACAGTAGTCCTACTTGCCACGCGCCCATGACCGTCTGGCTTGCCTCCACATGCTCTCTATTCTCTAACTCCCTCTTCCTGTCTTTTCCCCCTGCTTTTTTCTGCTCACTCTCGCTGTCTTTTCCCTCTTACCCTCTCTCGTTCTGTTTTTTTCTCCCCTTCCCCCTATCGCTTTATGTATTTTCTCACCATCTCTCTGTATTTCTCTCTATCTTTCTGTATTTTCTCTCCACCCCCTCTTTCTCTACGTTGCTCTTTAATCTCACTCCCCTCCTCTCATCTCGATTCTCCTCTCTTTCTCTGTCGGAAACAATTACTGTTAGAAACAATGAGACTTGTTATTGTAAAAGATATATAAAAGATATACATATGCTATATACCATTGTCGCATTGGGACCATATATGTATAGAGAATGACCTTAGTCGTGAGTGCTAAAAAAAATCAGTTTGGACTATCGAGTTATATAAATTTGTAATCCACTGTAATAGTACCATTCCACCGTGGCGTATGTGCTCTACAACAATATTGTGATGGCCATCGGCTTTGCCATTTTTCATTCCTGTCAGTGCTGTATAAAATTCCTTGGTAGTAATAGACATACTGTATTGTCATTTGCGTATGAATCTCCACGAATTACTTCACGGTCTATAAAAAGTTTATATGGTTCATCAAACGTTGGTTTATGTGAGATTTGTGCGAGGTATTTGTAGGTTTGCATCAGGATCACGTGAAATTATACCATTCACTTTTATTTCTGAAGACTCACGTTGACTTATTTTTCTTCTGCTTACAGCGCGGTAGAAATTGCCTGCATCTATTTCTGCAGCCTCTTGCAAGTGCTGGAACTCATTTTGCTCATATTCTTCGCGAGCTTTATCTAGCTCTCGTCGGAACTCCCGTTTACAACATTTATAAACTCTCTAGGATTTGTTTGTATTGAAAGCCGCGAGAACGATCATCTCGTATCCATAGCAATCGTTTTCCCTCGTTGTTTTATGACAATCTTTCACTTGTCCATATTTCCAGTATGGTTTTAGGAAGGGTCGGTATTTCTTGAATGGTAATGTATCCTTTGCTGCAGTATGTATAACTTTTACGATATCATCAACTGTATTCTGAAGGGAATCGACGCTGGTAGTAACTGCGTTTCTATTTGGAAATGTACGTAACATCGCAGACACTCGTGACTCGAAGCTGGATATATGAGTAGGGGTACATCTTTTCCAATTTACAGAATGCGAGTGACACGAGAGGTGGTGTATGGTAGCGCACACGTACAGTCAGGTGATCAAAAACATTCGGATAATGATCATCCGAGTCTCAATTTAGACAGTTGGCTACGGTAATTACGTGGAATATGAGTTGTGACATTCAAGCTGGCATTCCCTTTTAATATCCCGGTAGATTCTAAGGCACCAATAAATCATCAGTTCGTGGCTTTGTGTTACCTCTGTGGCCCGGTGTAGTACTTAATAAATGAATATATTACAATGTAAAGCACAGATGATTTTAATAAGATTATCGATTATCTAATGTCCTAGTTCCCATAAAACTGACCATTCCCCATGGCGGATGCACTCTTCTATTCCAACGATTGGAAACCGATTAAGATGTTCTAAGTTGGTATAATGTCAGTGATCGGAAAGGGTGTGTTGCTTGGCGTCTTCGGCAGCATGTTTCAGTGACATAGCACTATAAAATGGCAAGAGTTCCACTATACAAGAAGATACAACACGGATATACCGCAACATACCCCACCCGGTCACATTATACTGACAACGGGCGAACCAGTCGTTCCACTCCCTTTTAGCTGAGCGCTAAGAAGGATTAGAAACCCTTGACCCAGGGACAGAACACAGAGCCTACCTTAGAGGGTCGTGTGATCAATCGAAGTGAGGCGGTGTCAATGGAGACTTTAGGCAGAACAAAGTTAGTTAGGAAGAAGAGAAAAGATAGTCGCAAAGTATTGACCATCGAGAATGATGTTGCGTGATTGCGAGTTAGGTTGAATATGTTTGGGGAACTCGTTATAATTGGCCAAAAATGATAAAACGTCTTTCTAATTCCTTTTCAGAAAAGCATAGCGACTTCAGTAAATAGGAATAACACATAATTACCTCCCTTACACCGTACATCATGTAATTAACTTTCACCAATACATCCATCGAACGGTTCGGTTGACTTTACTAGGACATGTTATCTGTCTGCTATTATGTCTGCTGTTTTCTCACTAACTCATCGCGTGACTCTCGTAAACAAAGTCCACACTCTCTAAAAGATATGTCATATATATATGTAAGTAATATTATACACATTGTAATGTTTTATATCAATTCTACATTTGACATTTGTAATATATCCTATAATTGATAATACATGTATGTAACCTAATTACATTATCAACAACACAAAACGCCTATATATAGTCGCCCTCAGATACCAACTCCAGTACGATCCGTATACCACGATTTAGTGTTATATGCGCCGTTATCTTACTTAAAAATATGATTTTACACAATACGTGTATTGACACCTGAACAACCAAAGTATTTGAAAGTATGGTCCTTTTACTATAAACAACAAAATACACGGGTAGTTTACCATAAAGTCCACCAAACCTGTCTATATAGCAGTTGTGTTTTTTAGTGTTATATGCGCCGTTATCTTACTTAAAAATATGATTTTACACAATACGTGTATTGACACCTGAACAACCAAAGTATTTGAAAGTATGGTCCTTTTACTATAAACAACAAAATACACGGGTAGTTTACCATAAAGTCCACCAAACCTGTCTATATAGCAGTTGTTTTTTTTTAAATTTATTTTGTTTTTCATTTCTTTTAGATTGGCTATATATTAGGCAACCTAAACATTTTGTTAATCCTAATATATATAATTATATAGGCAGAATAAAACGGACTAGTTACCATAATATAGAATACATCTATATATGTACATGTATATTGTTTATTTCACGCCAACGGGTGCATTGACAAATAGCTAACGTGCATACCAGTACTTAAATGCGTTACACATGGGTACAATGTATGCATTCAAGCATTAACTGATAGTTGAAGGTAACTCTGTATTGTGAAGCAACATGTGTGATTTTACTCCAAAATCTATACTTACAGCAAGGTATTTGTTATACGTTTGTACATTCTATATTTAATAGAATGCATATCTACAGGCTAATAATAAAATAACTCACAGAGTGATATACAGACCATTGTTAATTAACACGAAGCTCAGAGATAATTTTACCCCAGATTCAGGAAGTAATTGATAATTCAATAATCAGCCATTATGATATATCAAAAATAAATTGTAAAATCGGTGACTGAACGACACATGAAACTTCCATTTTATATATGTATATTCATTATGGCACTTTGATATACATCATTCGACAGAATGACCGGAATCATTACTGACCTCTTATATACATAATTACGTAAATATCTTACCTGTAATTAATAAGATATTTCATGTGTAATCAATTATCTCACCTGTTGACGGATATCAAACTTAAGTCATTGTATACCTCTCGCCAGGTTAAAATACACTTACACTACACACTCCTTTTGATTTTTATGGCTGCACTTCCTGTCAGACTATTATCGGGAGATTGTGTTGTCGTCGTAGTTTATTAATAGACCAGGAAGAAACATATATACAGGTATAAAGGGTGTCCCGAAGTAATTGTAAACTTTGTGTTATTGAAAGCTATGGGGTTAAAATAAGATACCGGTTTTTGTGGTGCAGACACAAGCATGGGGATATGTAACAATTTCCAGCCAACGGTCAATATAGTCTTGATACTATATTATATGCATATTGACATTCGTGCCAAGTACATGTGGACATTGACATTGACTGATTTACTTATGCCGAAAATGCAATGGTAGAATGATAAACCTTGCAAAAAGAACCCACATTTTGATCAATTTCGTAGACATACATGTATACTTGACATCATCATTAAACAATGAGGTGGGTGTGTTGTTTGGTATCTTTGGTGGCATACTACTTAACTATAAGGCTACCATAACCGGAATATGAACTTAAATATTTCAACTAAGATGAACTAAGTAGTTCCGGTACTGGAAATTTTCTATGTTCTATAGTCTATGGTTCAGTGATATGCACTATAATATGGCCAAAGCTTTGGGGCAGAAAAAGAGGCTACCAGTGAATGTGCAATAACACTGTACTTGTTAACAGTTAACAGTATTGACTAAATGTTTGTACCTTGTGAGGAAGGCTCTGTGTTCTGTCCCCAACACACCGTAGCCTAGGCCATCAAAATAGTAATTTCTTATCCTGTTTAGCTCTCAGCGTTAAGGCGGTAGGACGACTGGTTCGCCCGTTGTCAGTATAATGTGATCAGTGCTTCAGTGAAATAGCAATATTAAATGGGTATGATTTCTATTATAACAAGAGTTTATGACACGAATGTACACTGGTTTCCCAAAACTAAACGTAATATACAAAGGATGCCGTGTATCAATGACCTTAGTAGTTGTAAATAGAATGATAATAAAAACCAACTATCTACCTTAAAATTGTTGCTGTTTTTAGATACATTCTTCGAAGATCCAGGAATTATTTTATTTATGTTTTATTTATTTGTTTTTGTTTATTCATATTTTTGTTTATCAGACATTTTACATATATTTCATTTATGTCAAAAAGCAATCCAAGACATATATAATGTAGGGGTGACGTTAGTGTATACGTTTGTGAATTAACACTACTTTCACAAAATTGATACAATTATGAAAAAGAATAAAAAAAAGTCATCATATCACTAAACAGCGCTAGCTTGTTGTCTATAGTTTGTGCTGATAAACGAATCTAAAAGACAATATAAACTTACCTGAACCAGAGGACGATGTTTCCATTTTGAAATTGGAATATGTCTATTATACGCCGATGAAGATAATCAGAACTGAGATGTCTGTAAAATAAACGAACTAAAATAATAATAATAAGGATTTACTGACCAGGAACAGATTTTTATGGTATGGAGCAATATTAAGCACACAAAATCCGAGTGTGTCGTGAAGCTGTTTATGAGGCAAAAAATATGTCTGTTTAGGGTTACATTGGCGAAAAAATAAGGTCGGTAGGTCGGGAGGATTTTTTTAAAAGTGTCTTTCATTTTAAAATAATGGCCGGAACCAGAGTCTGAGATCGAAATCCCGACTTTTTTTGGGAAAAAATAGGGTTGGGGTAAAGAATTGGGTCGGTCGGGTAACCCTAAACAGACATACTATTTTTTTTGCCTGATGAGATAACACTCCGATTTTTTGAGTTTTATCTCCATAACATTAACAAACTATACTGAAATTAGAACTCCATAATATCAAAAGTCTATTCGAGGTAATCCTTATAATTCAAACTAATTTCCTGAAATTCCTTTCTTGAATGGTTTGTTTGTCTGTAAACTCATTACGCTGTTAAATCAGCCAATCAGATACGGCGTTACAAACGACGACGTCTTTTTTACGTTATTATAGAACATTTTTATTTCAAAATGTAAATGGTTCAAAATTTGCAGCTTAACTCTCTTTGTAATAAGATAACAGATTTTTACGCTAATGTCTTTCTTTTTCAGTAAATTGGTGGGGCAAGGGGGGATACGAACATTAAAAAACAACCAAAGCTCCTGTAGATATGCCATTTGACAAAACTGAATATCATACACAATTATAAAATTGTGTAAATACCTGTTTCTTATAGATTCATATAAGAATTTACTATAAATATCGTTGTTAATTCTATCAAAAGGAAATAAATTATTTCAAATGTTAATTCACATAATTATTATACTCGTGTTTCTCATCATAAAGAATGCAATCCCTTTGCTTGTTGCTAAATGGTGATATACGAAATATACGAAACTGATATTAATTTAACTTAACTTATTCTCACTGAATCTTTATGACATAACACGCAGTAGACCCATACAACAATCAGAATTACATATAACTACACACCACTTCCTGGTAGATAGTTCAATCGATCATCTACTGTTTTCAGAGAAGCGCGATTCTCTTCTGCAACCCAGTACTGTTGTCTGGCATTTTTGTTGTCGTCAAATCTCCTTCATGGAAGTCAGCAATGGACGAGGAACCACCGATATATGTTGTTTGTGTATAAACATACGGACTGTATAGTACAAATACACCTGGTCTAGACAATACATGCACATAAATATCGCGACTTCGAAATCTGAAACCTTTCACGGTTGAATGAATAAGTCAAATTTATACTTCCTTGTATCCATAAATGTACCCAAACATGCAAAGTATTTTAGTTGTATGAAATTCGAACTGTTCCTTGTCAAAACATGCTTATCGTCTATCTATTTACCAACTCACTTTTAATCCTCATATAACAATTTTACGAAGTAAGTGATATTATTTGTCGACATACATCTAAAACTGAATTTTAATTATTATATGTATTCCCGAGCTATTTCAGGAAGATGGTTTTAAACTGAATCGACCAAAAAAGGTTTCACCTACATGTACAAATTGTGATGCCAGGATTGACCTTGCAATCTTACAATCTATTAACTAAGTTATAAGACTTCTGTCTGTTTTATCACGTTTTATATGGTTGGTGTCAATGATGATATGATGTGATTGTTAACCCTTTTACGTAGTGCCGTCGGGCCGATTTGGGCCGATCTTCTAGTTTCCATAGTGCCGTCGGGCCGATCCCATCATTTTTCTTGTTTTTCGAATCTTTTGTTTCCGTCTTTACCTCTTTGATTTCCGGATATTTTGTTTCAGTTTTTACCTTTTTGATATCGCTTTTTCCACATTATAATGGCCGGCTTTTCCAAGATTGTCCGACTCCCATAATGCATTTTCCTGTTCCGGGGTGATAGGATCAGCTTGTTTCAGCGATACACCGATGCCCTCGCTTGCCAATTGTTTCATCCTAGCGTCCAGAGTTTTCCTGAAGTTCATAAAACGACCATCCGTAGCATCCAGAAAGTTTTTATTCGTTACGCCGTTTTCTCCACAAGGTCCTTGGTGGGTAGGGAGAGTCATCCGCTCTACGAGCTTCAACCACGAACCACGAAAACACATGATCCAATTCGTTATTTGTACATGTGAGGATATCTGGAAACTGTTCTATAGTGCAAATTCTCCTGATATTACGGAGGGTCCGCCATTCTTCAAAAACTCGAAAACCTCAGGATGTTTTCCTACTGGTGTTCTTGATTTGTTGTGCCCGCTGTAGTTTTTTTTATATCGGTTTCATTGACTGGGGCGCCAAATCTTTTGTCCGTCTCCTCATTTAAAAACTCATCCACCCATTCCTTTGAATCAAACACTCCTGTGTCGATTTCATTTTCCATTGCGTCGATATATTTTCATTCCAGTTCATATTTATCGACGGCCTGTGATAATGTCATATCATCCAGATCATTGAATAAGTTAGCATCAATTTTCACGAGATCGCCCCATCCCTAATCCGCCATCGTTGACGATTAAGTCTATAACTGGAGCGAATACTAGGACAGGTAGTCAGATAGGATAGGGTAAAAAATGGCGGGAAAAATATGACAGTGATTACTTTACAGGTTCTTTTATGCTGTGACAGGAAATGGAATATACAGGAAGTGGCAGGAACATCATCACAGTGGTTGCTTCTATAGTTCCACCTCTCGGCACGTAGAGTCAAAACCTCGGCTGTCATTGGATAAAACAGATACATAATTGGCACTCGTGACGTATTGGATATATCACACGAGTCCGTAGGATACATCACTCGTGCCCATTATGTATCTATTACATGTTTGCACACTGCCTTGTGTCGATACACAGTACACCTGTAGTGGAGCGGCTAAGCATGAAAATCGTTCAAAGTTTCAAGAAAGCATGAAAGCAGAGCCAAAATTTATACAAGTTCTGTTCCCCTTCCCCCAAGGATGTTTGTGGCTAAATTTGGTTACAATCCATGCAGAACTCTAGGACAAGTAGCGATTTATAGGATTTACCTCTATTTCCCCTATTGGGCCCCACCCCTCCTGCGCCCAGGGGGTCAGAGCCAAAATTTATACAAGTTCTGTTCCCTTCCCCAAAGGGTGTTTATGGCCAAATTTGGTCACAATCCAAGCAAAACTCTAGGACAAGTAGCGATTTATAGGATTAGCCTCTATTTTCCCTATTGGGCCCCCCTCCTCCTGCCCCCGAACGGTCAGAGCCAAAATTTATACAAGTTCTGTTCCCCTTCCCCTAAGGATGTTTGTGGCCAAATTTGGTTACATTCCATTCAGAACTCTATGACTAGTAGCGATTTAAAAGATTTACCTCTGTTTCCCCTATTGGGCCCCACCCCACCTGCCCCCGGGGGACCAGAGCCAACATTTATACAAGTTCTGTTCCCCTTCCCCCAAGGATGTTTGTGGCCAAATTTGGTTACATTCCATTCAGAACTCTACGATAAGTAGCGATTTAAAGGATTTACCTCTATTTCCCCTATTGGGCCCCGCCTCTCCTGCCCTCGGGGGACCAGAGCCAAAATTTATACAAGTTCTGTTCCCCTTCCCCCAAGGATGTTTGTGGCCAAATTTGGTTACATTCCATTCAGAACTCTACAATAAGTAGCGATTTAAAGGATTTACCTCTATTTCCCCTATTGGGCCCCGCCCCTCCTGCCCCCGGGTGGTCAGAGCCAATATGTATACAAGTTCTGTTCCCCTTCCCCCAAGGATGTTTGTGGCCAAATTTGGTTACAATCCATGCAGAACTCTATGACTAGTAGCGATTTAAAGGATTTACCTCTATTTCCCCTATTGGGCCCCGCCCCTCCTGCCCCCGGGGGACCAGAGCCAAAATTTATACAAGTTCTGTTCCCCTTCCCCCAAGGATGTTTGTGGCCAAATTTGGTTACAATCCATGCAGAACTCTATGACTAGTAGCGATGTAAAGGATTTACCTCTATTTCCCCTATCCCGCCTCTCCTGCCCCCGGGGGACCAGAGCCAAAATTTATACAACTTCTGTTCCCCTTCCCCAAATGATGTTTGTGGCCAAATTTGGTTACATGCCATTCAGAACTCTATGACTAGTAGCGATTTAAAGGATTTACCTTTATTTCCCCTATTGGGCCCCGCCCCTCCTGCCCCCAGGGGACCAGAGCCAAAATTTATACAAGTTCTGTTCCCCTTCCCCCAAGGATGTTTGTGGCCAAATTTGGTTACATTCCATTCAGAACTCTATGACTAGTAGCGATTTTAAAGGATTTACCTCTATTTCTCCTATTGGGCCCCCCTCCTCCTGCCCCCGAACGGTCAGAGCCAAAATGTATACAAGTTCTGTTCCCCTTCCCCGAAGGATGTTTGTGGCCAAATTTGGTTACATACCATTCAGAAATCTATGACTAGTAGCGATGTAAAGGATTTACCTCTATTTCCCCTATTGGGCCCCGCCCCTCCTGCCCCCGGGGGGTCAGAGCCAAAATTTATACAAGTTCTGTTCCCCCTCCCCCAAGGATGTTTGTGGCCAAATTTGGTTACAATCCATGGAGAACTCTATGACTAGTAGCAATTTAAAGGATTTACCTCTATTTCCGCTATTGGGCCACGCCCCTCCTGCCCCCGGGGGGTCAGAGCCAAAATGTATACAAGTTCTGTTCCCCTTCCCCCAAGGATGTTTGTGGCCAAATTTGGTTACAATCCATGTAGAACTCTATGACTAGTAGCGATTTAAAGGATTTACCTCTATTTCCCCTATTGGGCCCCGCCCCTCCTGCCCCCGGGGGGTCAGAGCCAAAATTTATACAAGTTCTGTTCCCCTTCCCCCAAGGATGTTTGTGGCCAAATTTGGTTACAATCCATGCAGAACTCTATGACTAGTAGCGATTTAAAGGATTTACCTCTATTTCCCCTATTTGGCCCCGCCCCTCCTGCCCCTGGGGGTCAGAGCCAAAATTTATACAAGTTCTGTTCCCCCTCCCCCAAGGATGTTTGTGGCCAAATTTGGTTACAATCCATGGAGAACTCTATGACTAGTAGCGATTTAAAGGAAATGTTGACGGACAGACGGACGACGGACGGAGGCCGCGCCATGACCTTCGGTCAGATGACCTAATAAAACCATACATTCATCCAGTATAGTAATTGGTTGGATGGTAGGTTTATTAGATTAACATCCTATTAACAGCCTGGGCCATTCTAGGACGGCTTCCTGTCAAGACCTACATTTTAACGAAATATGTAAAACATTAGTCAAGACACTTATTTTATCTTCATTGATTTTATTTCACTTCATAGTTATGTCTTATTTAAAACTCTCATTCCTGTGTACACCACATACTTTGATCCATCTTGGAGTGGCATGAGTAATACCGACTCATTTTACTCACAAACACCACCAGGTCTTATTGTACTGGCACCAACAGAGATCATATGGCAGTCATACATTGATGAAGTTGTTAAATTATGTAGTGATTACCACCAATACTTCCTTAATATTATGTAACACAAATCGGTTTACCTGGAGAGAGTTTTGATTTCCTGTAATGTAGTTCAGTACAGGTGCCCTCAGTCATTGGTCAGATTTCAGTCACATGACTATGACCTTCAGTCATTGGTCATTCCCAGTCATATGACTATGACCTTCAGTCATAGGTCAGATTTCAGTCACATGACTATGACCTTCAGTCATTGGTCATTTCCAGTCATATGACTATGACCTTCAGTCATTGGTCAGATTTCAGTCACATGACTATGACCTTCAGCCATTGGTCGTTTCCAGTCATATGACTATAACCTTCAGTCATTGGTCAGATTTCAGTCACATGACTATGTATAAGACCCTATGAATTCCTACTGTTCGCTGTATTCGACCTTTACAGAGAAGGTCAATGTCAATTCCATGTATCTGACCATCATAGGTCAAGGTCATGTAACAGACCCACATATGTCAAAGGTCATAGATCAGTTAATTTGTAATTGACCCTTTCTGTCAAGGTTCAGGTTTCATTTCATGCATCTGACCATCACAAAGATTTCAGTTCGTGTATCAGAACTTCATAGTTCAAAGGTCATATATCACTTGATTTATTGGATACTGTCACAGTTCATTCCCTGTATCAATTGACACTCTGAGGTCAAAGGTCAAAGATAAACAGTCACAATCTGGTGGCTATGCAACAAAAGACACCTTATATTGAACACATTGTAGGCACCAAACATTGACATCAGAAGTTGTAGACTTTTGGCTCCATTACTTCAGAAATCATCGTCGTCGCCCGCCGTCTCCATTATAGCCCCACGGTAGGCCAGGTCCCAATATTGTTCAACACCACACTTTTTAAAATGTTCACGAGCAAAAAGTTCTGTGGGGCACACTTTGAATTTCATTTCATTAAATGCTCTTGTCGTTGTTGTTCCCTGGAAAAGACAACATCTCAGTTTATCAGTTTATGTATGATGATCATGATTTAAAAACAATCTCTGTTAAGGACAATTCAACTGATTGCAAGAGAATTTAAAGTTCATTAAGTTCATTATGTATTGTTTGTTTCATGGGTAAACTATGAAACTTTTTAGGGTTTTTGTTTACATCTGCAGCTCTGTGAAGTTTTAAATCGAAAACAGTAGGTTTAAAATTCTAAAACATGCTTAACCTCATGTTAGAGTGGATTTATGTGGTTTTGGTTATTGAGGAAAACTGCTACGTGTGATTATGAGTTTAGGCGATAGTGGTAGAATGTTACATTCCTTAACTGAACAGTCAGACCCATCCTGAATTTAGATTTACATTCCAGTTTACAAAAGTAAAACGTGCTTACCTCCCATACAAGATGACATTTGTTTGTTTTATTAGATTCCTCCTCTGAATCGCTGTCGTCTGGAATATAAAGGATTAAACAAACTGTCAATGTTTTCTTCATCAACTTTTTAATTAGTGAACAGAGTAAATCCATGGTTCAATGAATCAATTTTATATCCCAATAAATCACTATTTCAATACATACATTCACAATTCATTGTACGATTTTGAAACTCACACAAAATATCAATATAAAATGTGCTATATGGTATCATCTTCAATTCTCTGGGATATTTTTCACATCATTTTTGATAATTATAATATTAATCTAACACAGGAGAAAACAATGATTTCATTTATCTCTTTATTTTCTTGGTGATTTTTTCTTATTCATTTATATAAAGCATCACGGCCGAACACTGTTGCTTACAATGTGTTCTATTACAGTCACAAAGTGTGCAGTTATATAATAATATCCAAACTGTATATCATGAAGACTAACCGTCGTCTTTTTTCTTCCCTTTGTGATGATCCTCTTCCCATTTGATACGATGTAACATCAACCGTCTAAACTTCCTTTGTTGTTTAGGACCTGGAAAAGGCAAAATGTTTAAACTTCATTTAGTTAACATGTTTTAATTAATAATATGTGATATTGCAATATTTGGTTCGGTTTTTGAAGTAAATTTAACGTCCAATGTTTGTACGTTTTGTTTTAATACAACTTATTAAACAAATTAGTGTTAGACATGGGATGGAAATTCAACCATAGGTATACGTAAATTGTTTCTTCTAATCTTGCAACCGGCATTGGTGAAGCTAGGCTCGCCACTTTTACCTTTCTTAACAGTCACTAAAATTCTGCTTATATCTGATGACACTGACCATGTATTCTCTATATATGTTGTAGTTAGTTGTCTTCATATGACATTGTGACTAGATCCAATTTTAACAAAAAATATTGCAGTTAAGGAGAGCAAATGTTTTACATGTTCTAGATCCAAGTAAAACTTACCTCCCTCTACTACGACAGCATTACAGTCTCTATATAGCACCACAATCCCCGTCATATACAACTGCTTGGCATTAGTCTCTATCTTAAACTTTTTGGATGGATTTGTTAAATCTCGTACCCTGTAAGAGAAGTAATCGGTATGATATCTTACATCAATGATCCTTCACAGTTACAGAGAAGAGAAACATGTAGGAAAACATGCATCACCAGAATAGTGATATGAGTAAATTCTGTAATCGACGGAAAATTGTACTATACTTGTGTTGTCATCAACGTAATGAATAATATTGATAACATTCTGATCATAATTCTACAGCTGTTTTATTCTTCATTCAGTCCCTGATACAAATCTGGTGTTGCTGACAAAGGAAACAAAACCTGGAACTTTCCTAGGAGAGAAATTACATACCTTGACATTTGCCGAAAACAAGTTTTGTTCAATCCAATTATAATTTATTTTTGAAGTAAAATTTTGCTGAAATAATATAAAACCTTCATCACAGGGGTGAACCCTGGAATCAGGACAGTGCCCAAACAGTCAATACCATGAATAACATAATGACTATTATAGTATAGAAGAATATAAATGATGAAATCAATTTGATTCAATGTTTAGCCACCCTTTACAATCATGAAATGGTGACAGCAGGTACATTTTTGCACAGTGGCTGAAAGTTAAGCATAGTGTTCTGACATATAACTACTAGCTCTCCATCACTGGATTTCAATTCCACAAATCAACACTATCCTCTAACCTACCTATACACACTGACGTGCACGCCTAGCGAGACGTCTTCCTTCAGTTTTTTAGCTTTCTTTTCCTTTCTCTGTTCTGTAGTTAACTTTCTTGCTGCGTTTGTTTCCTCATGCTGTCTGAATGTACATAAACAATTCTATTCATTAGCAGACCAAATACTAAAACCTAATTTCATTGCAAATTTACAGCCAATTTTTTTTCAAATGACATGAACATATGTAACAATGAAATACACTTTACAAGTATTATCATTAATTTTAATGCATAGTCAACAAATCTATAATTGTGTCATGAAAAACAACACTTCTTCTGAAACTAAAGCATCATCTTTCTCATTTCCTACCTTGGGTGTGTGACAACAAAATCACAAACTGAAGGGAAATTCATGCCCAATACTCAGATTTGATATTCACAAATTAAGTTTCAGTTTGTGATTCAAGGGTTCACTGTAGTGCAACTAGTACGGCAATGATGTTTTGCTTCGTTTCCGGTACCACTTCGGCGACATGAAGACCACGGTACTGTGCTTTATATTACTAATTTGCTGGCGTTATGGATGATTCAATGATTCATGGTATGTCGTGATTGCTGAAGAGTATGATAAGTTTTTTCTGTTTTCTTATATTTAAAACAAGAGGCCCAGAGGGCCTGTATCGCTCACCTGGTTTGTAATGCCAAGTAATGTTCTGAATACAGGTTCATTGTTTCTTTTCTGAAGGAATTTTAATATTAACCTCTAAATCCCCTATTGGGCCCCACCCCTCCTGCGCCCAGGGGGGTCAGAGCCAAAATTTATACAAGTTCTGTTCCCCTTCCAAAAAGAATGTTTGTGGCCAAATTTGGTTACATTCCATGCAGAACTCTATGACTAGTAGCGATTTATACAATTTGCCTCTATTTCCTCTATTGGGCCCCACCTCTCCTGCCCCCGGGGTGTCAGAGCCAAAATTTATACAAGTTCTGTTCCCCTTTCCCCAAGGATGTTTGTGGCCAAATTTGGTTACAATCCATGCAGAACTCTATGACTAATAGCGATTTAAAGGATTTATGGCCAAATTTGGTTACAATCCATGCAGAACTCTATGACTAGTAGCGATTTAAAGGATTTACCTCTATTTCCCCTATTGGGCCCTGCCCCTCCTGCCCCCGGGGGTTCAGAGCCAAAATTTATACAAGTTCTGTTCCCCTTCCCCCAAGGATGGTTGTGGCCAAATTTGGTTACAATCCATGCAGAACTCTAGGGCAAGTAGCGATTTATACAATTTGCCTCTATTTCCCCTATTGAGCCCCCCTCCTCCTGCCCCCGGAGGGTCAGAGCCAAAATTTATACAAGTTCTCTTCCCCCTCCCCTTAGGATGTTTGTGGCAAAAATTGGTTACAATCCATGTAGAACTCTATGACTAGTAGCGATTTAAAGGATTTACCTCTATTTCCCCTATTGGCCCCCGCCCCTCCTGCCCCCAGGGGATCAGAGCCAAAATTTATACAAGTTCTGTTCCCCTTCCCCCAAGGATGTTTGTGGCCAAATTTGATTACATACCATTCAGAACTCATGACTAGTAGCGATTTAAAGGATTTACCTCCATTTCCCTTATTGGGCCTCGCCCCTCCTGCCCCCGGGGGGTCAGAGCCAAAATTTATACAAGTTCTGTTCCCCCTCCCCCAAGGATGTCTGTGGCCAAATTTGGTTACAATCCATGGAGAACTCTATGACTAGTAGCGATTTATACAATTTGCCTCTATTTCCCCTATTGGGCCCCCCTCCTCCTGCCCCCGGGGGACCAGAGCCAAAACTTATACAAGTTCTGTTCCCTTCCAAAAAGGATGTTTGTGGCCAAATTTGGTTATATTCCATTCAGAACTCTATGACTAGTAGAGATTTAAAGGATTTACTTCTATTTCCCCTATTTGGCCCCGCCCCTCCTGCCCCCGGGGGTTCAGAGCCAAAATTTATACAAGTTCTGTTCCCCTTCCCCCAAGGATGGTTGTGGCCAAATTTGGTTACAATCCATGCAGAACTCTAGGGCAAGTAGCGATTTATACAATTTGCCTCTATTTCCCCTATTGAGCCCCCCTCCTCCTGCCCCCGGAGGGTCAGAGCCAAAATTTATACAAGTTCTCTTCCCCCTCCCCTTAGGATGTTTGTGGCAAAAATTGGTTACAATCCATGTAGAACTCTATGACAAGTAGAGATTTAAAGGATTTACTTCTATTTCCCCTATTTGGCCCCGCCCCTCCTGCCCCTGGGGGGTCAGAGCCAAACGTATACAAGTTCTGTTCCCCCTCCCCCAAGGATTTTTGTGGCCAAATTTGGTTACAATCCATGCAGAACTCTATGACTAGTAGCGATTTAAAGGATTTACCTCTATTTCCCCTATTGGGCCCCGCCTCTCGTGCCCCATGGGGGGTCAGAGCCAAAATTTATACAAGTTCTGTTCCCCTTCCCCCAAGGATGTTTGTGGCCAAATTTGGTTACATTCCATTCAGAACTCTATGACTAGTAGCGATTAAAAGGATTTACCTCTATTTCCCCTATTGGGCCCCGCCCCTCCTGCCCCCGGGGGGTCAGTGCCAAAATTTATACAAGTTCTGTTCCCCCTCCCCCATGGATGTTTGTGGCCAAATTTGGTTGTAATCCATGCAGAACTCTATGACTAGTAGCGATTTAAAGGAAATGTTGACGGACAGACGGACGACGGACCAGGTGAGCTAAAAATGCATTTGAATATCACACATGACAGAAAATACAGCTAGATTTTACTGTGATTCAATATTGGAAATCTTTAGACTTTCCCGTTTCATTTGGTATATGATTTGTTAACAATAATGTTGAAAATGAAATTCAACAATTCGTGTTCGATATCAGTCTAGTGTCGCAATGGTTTTGAACTTCAATAGTGTACGGTTGAGACACAAGTTAAAAACAAATTTGAGTTGTACGGTTTGGATTTCTTTCTTTCAGATAATGATATGAAAATGGACCAATTTGTATACTATTACTAGAATTAAATTCATAAGACATCATATTTAACATGTATGCGGTAAGACGACTTAGGAAAGCTTCAAATAAAGTAAGTTTCAAATGCTGGTAATGCTATCTTAATTTTGTAGTAGACTAGAAAAACTAGTTTATCCCATAATGTGCCGTAACGTATTTATGCGTAATTATTCATTTGCCCCATTTCATGCACCCTTCTGGAGCCCCACTGAGACCGTTGAAAACTAAATACTAATTTTTTGAAAAGGAGATGTTCATCCCTATATAGCATGTCAATATCGATTCGGTCATTGCATTAGATGCCCAAATAAGTCAAAAATTGAGGTCTGAAATCCGGATTTTAGTGTGTGCCTGGAAACCTGTCGTTGTGAGCTTAATTATCAAGATACAGACATGCAGATGGTCTTAAACGATAGAAGAGATATCAGAGTAATAGAAAATAGAGAGAAAGGGAAAAGGAAGGGGAAAATAGCACCGATTTCAAAAAAAAAAAAAAAAAGTCCCACACGCAGGTTTCTGCCTCCCATGACCCGTGCGTGGTGACCTTTAGGGGACTTCCGGTGACTGTTTTTGCTTGTTTGTAGTGTGTACTGTTTGTTAACATCGTGAAAATGGCATCAAACCGAAATCTAGATGCAAACTGCTTTCATAGATGGCATTTGTAATAACCTACTATCAAAATTGAGTCAAAGTCGAATCCTGCCGGCCGTCGATAGGATATACAGTGACTTTGTGACTCTTACGCATGAAGATGCAATCATATAAATAATACCAAACCCTTGCAATTTCACTTTTTCGCAATATCATCGATCAAAACCGTTGTGCAAAGACTGACACAATGATGTAAACAATGGGTCAAACACTCTTTATTCTTCATCAAATATAGCAAAGCGCATACCAGATTTATACATATGAACCTAATAATTTGTTTTTCAGTCATATTTTGTGAATATCTTGAAATCAGAGCGATTTTTTAAGTGTTCCAGCAAAATTAATGTAGTGTAACTTACTTACTTTTGGAGAAAATCGGCTTTTTGTGTCCCTATTTCCCTGATGCAAATATTCACTGTTGCCATACTTGGAAGGTCTTTATCACTACGGTGTTTATTCCCGTTGAAAACAAGCGTTCTGACGCCCTTCGCGGGATAAGTTCATTTTACGAATTTAAAGTCAACAAAAGAAGCGGAACAACATCAAGAAACAATGCATTTTCAGCACTAATATCGACATTAGTCGGGCACAGAACTCGATACCGAATAATAAGAATTTCCTCTAATAGTTGCATTAGGAAAATATTACGATGTCAGTAAATAAATAATTAATTTCTTTCGTTTGATTCAATTTCTAAATTTGTTGACTTGATCCCGAACATTCCAGTGACGTCACTTTTAGTAGGAAGGAATGAAACGGCAGTCAGTCCCGCCAAATAGTGACGTCACAATCACCGGAGTGACGTTGCTTACATATTTCCAACGGTAGTAAAAAGGAGTACACACTCATTCGGTTTAGTGAATGCATCTTTCTTGATCATCAAAGAAGCGTTTCGCTTTGAGCGAAATCGTGTTAATAACAGGTAATTTGCTTTCGTTTTGAATACCATCTTCTGTATGTATAATGAAAAAATTGCAGGATAAACAGAATACACGGTCAGTATCTTACAATACATGTTTTATTTTGGTGTCGACAGGGAAAACTGAGATGACTCGACAAAACCTCCTCATCTCATCGCAAAAACGATAGCAGCATCGATATTAATTATAGCAAAATAAAAATGTCCGACGTTGGAAATATTGCAAGTACATTCATTATTTGCATAAACCAGTAATTAGAATAATCATTTATTTCATCTAGACTAAATAATTTGCAAATCCCATACACCGCCTGCAAGGAGACGTCCTTCGCCTATCGCTACCCACGATGCTCTCGGTCGTGGTCTTATATTATGTTACTTTTCATACGATATTAAATCTAGATATATCTGTTTTCAACAGTTAAAATTCTATGAAAATGTGTAAAACAAGCAGTCTCAACTGCTATTCCGAGACCGTAAAATGCAATCTTGGTCACCTCAGCCAAAACACAGGGGCACGCAAATTTTGACAGAAATGTTTACTAGTAATTTGATACGAATGTCATCTAAAAGAATTGGAGACCTGTTTTTAAGTGCCTGCCCGTATTATTTTTTTGTGAAAAAGGAACTGTATGTGATATTTAAATGAAAACACATATTTTACCTAAGAAGCCAATGATATATATAATGTAAGTATCCGTTAGCTTGTTAACTTACATAATGTATAATAATAAAAATACTGTTAGAGATATCTTCATAATTCCAGCTGTTCCGAAATCAGAATGATTTTTTTAGTGTCCCAGCAAAATTAATGTATTTTATTTTTCTTACTATTTGAGAAAATCAACTTTTTATGGCCCTGTTCCCCTGATGCAAAAATTCACTTGGAAGGTCTTTATCACTACGGTGTTGATTCTGGTTGAAAACAAGAACTCTGACGCCCTTCGAATTTGCGAATTCAAACTCATCAAAAGTAGCGGAACAATATGAACAAGAGGCCCAGAGGGCCTGTATCGCTCACCTGGTTTGCAATGCCAAGTAATGTACATGTTCTGACTACAGGTTCAGGGGGGTCTGAGCCAAAATTTATACAACTTCTATTCCTCTTCCCCCAAGGATGTTTGTGGCCAAATTTGGTCACAATCCATGCAGAACTCTAGGACAAGTAGCGATTTACAGGATTTACATCTAGTTCCCCTATCGAGCCACGTCCCTCCTGCCCCCTGCCCCCGGGGGTCTGAGCCAAAATTTATACAACTTCTGTTCCCCTTCCACCAAGGATGTTTGTGGCCAAATTTGGTTACAATCTATGCAGAACTCTAGGACAAGTAGCGATTTATAGGATTTATCTCTATTTCCCCTATTGGGCCCCATCCCTCCTGCCCCCGGGGGGTCAGAGCCAAAATTTATACAATTTCTAGTCTCCTCCCCCATGGATGTTTGTGGCCAAATTTGGTTACAATCCATCTAAAACTCTAGGACAAGTAGCGATTTATAGGATTAACATCTATTTCCTCTATTGGACCCCACCCCTCCTGCCCCCGGGGGGTCAGAGCCGAAATTTATACAAGTTCCATTCCCCTTCCCACAAGGATGTTTGTGGCCAAAATGGTTACAATCCATGCAGAACTCTATGACTAGTAGCGATTTAAAGGAAATGTTGACGGACAGACGGACGCCACGCCTTCGGGCCAGGTGAGCTAACAAGAGGCCCATGGGCCTTAGCGGTCACCTGAGTTCAGACACAGAATGAAACAAAGACATGCTTATAAACACTATAAATATATATTGGCCCATCAGGCCCTTGAAGTCAGTCAGTGATTTTATAAATTTTTAATCTATGAAGATTATTTGGTTCCATCAAATCTGTGAATTCAGGAGAAAGATTTTTGAAATGTTATCCATTTTGACCCCTTTTGGCCCCACCCCTCTCGCCCCTGGGAGTCGGCCAGGACCAATATGGATATGATGTTAAATGCTATCTCAAGCTAATAATTCTAACCCAGATTGACTAATTTCCTATGAAAACTAAGCAAATAATGTTCCTAAATGTGTTTTCCTAGTATATAAACTATAGTAAATTTGACCCCCTCCCTAGGGGAAAATCTGAGATCCAAGGGCCATGAAATTCACAAATTTTTGTAAAGGGCCTTAAGACCTTCCAATCTATCAAGAGTATCTGGTTCCATCAAATCTGTGAATTCAAAAAGAAGATTTTTGAAATTACCATTTTGACCCCTTTTGGCTCCGCCCCTCTGGCCCCTGGGGGTCAGCCATGACCAGTATGGATATGATGTTAAAATGCTATTTCAGGCTAATAATTCCAACCCAGTTTGACTAATTTCTTATGAAAAATAGGCAAATAATGTTCATAAATGTGTTTTTCCTATATAAACTAAAGTAAACTTGACCCCCTCCCCAGGGGGAAACGTGAGACACCAGGGTCATATAATTCACAATTTTTGTAAAGGACCTTAAGACCTTTCTATTTATGAAAAGTATTTGATTCTACGGTTTCCAGAATTTCAGAAGAAGATTTTTGAAGTTTTAGCCTATTTGACCCATTTTGACCCCGCCCCTAAGGCCCCTGGGGGTCAGTCATTGAAAATTTGTTAATAGGATTAAATGGCCTTCTCATACTGATAATTCTGACAACATTTGACTCATTTCCTATGACAAATGACCAAATAATGCGCAAAAATGTGTTTTCCCAATATAAACTACAGTAAAATTAACCCCCTCCCCAGGGGGAAACTAGAGACCCCAGGGTCATATAATTCACAATTTTTGTAAAGGACCTTAAGACCTTTCTATTTATGAAAAGTATTTGATTCTACCACATCTGTGAGCAGAGAAGAAGATTTTTGAAATTTTACCCCTTTTGGCCCCTCCCACAGCCCCCTGGGGGGTGGGGACCATATAATTCACAATTTTGATTGGCCTTATACCTTAGAAGGTTTGTGCAAAATTTCATTGAAATTGATTCAGCAGTTTTGGAGAAGAAGTCGTAAATGTAAATTGTTTACGGACATACGACGCACGACGGACGACGCACGAAGCATGACGACGGACAAAAGGCGATTAGAATAGGTCACCCGAGTCTCAGGTGACCTAAAAAAGAAACAGTACTGGATCGCGACCATGCAATTATCGTGATTTTTTCGTTTTTTTTTTTTTTTTTTATTATTCACTTCAGTATCAAACAAGTAGCGATCTTGGAAGACTTAAAATTCACATAAACTATCATAAGTCCAAGAAATTTCAGAAATAGCATTAATTTCTTATATTTGAGTTAAATCATACGAAATATTGGCAGACAATGCATCCATCCAATCGGACCTGTTCCCGACATCGACTGTACCAGTTATCGTGATTTTTCAACTTAGTAGAATTTCACGATGCACACGCAGTAAGCTCCATCGAAAGATGTAATCTAAAAACAGATAGTGTTGTTCAATTTCTCACAGCATATAACTTTGATACTCCATGGTAACGTTATGAAAGAAAAGCTGTTGTTTCAAATGCCTAACGTTGAAAAATATGGGTTTGTATATTCATTATTTACATAAACCAGTCTGGACATTAAAACAAATCAATTATTTCATCTAGACAAATAATAACTTGCAACATTCCATACACCGCCTGGAAGGAGACGTCCTAGGCCTATCACTACCCACGATGCACTCGATTGTGGTCTTATAGTATGTAACTTTTTATCAATTATGTGATCGACAGTTATATTTATAACTATGAATATGTGGAAAGAACGTGTATACAAGATAAAAACAACCCATCTGATTCTCAACTGCTATTCCAGGACCGTAAAATGTAGTATTGGTCACCTCAGCCCAAACACAGGGACACGCAATGCAAGTTATTCATTATCTAAAATAGTTGCTACGTACGTCATGTTCACATAATCGAAAAATGAATTATATATTTTGTAAATATCGGTTAGCTTGTAATAATAATAAGAAGAAACGGAGCAAAAACAATATGTCCCCCCAACTTCGTTTGGGGGACATAATAAGCAAGATTCAGATGAAAATTTGAAGTTTTTGCTGGGAACTTGCATCAAGCTGTATGTAAGTGCCACAATTGTAGGATAAATACGAGCACTTTGCATGAAATCACCATGTTAATACAAGGTAGAATATCTAATTAACCCTTAGGCTGCTGCAATGGTTTGTATAGTAATGACTCTCAGTGCTGCATTAATTTTGTAAAATCCAGGGAAATGATAACCTAATTATAAATGATTATATCTTGAAAACTATTTGCATTATGTGAATAAAAGTTATATGAAAATTGTTTGTTATTGCCTGTAGCTTATATTGATGTTGTTTATTCCGCAAATATACTTCTCGTTAAACATACAGGTAACAATACAGGTGACTAAAGGTAAAAATATTAGGTTGTATCAAATAATAACAGAGAAAACTCAATTTAAATTATGAAATAAAACCAATTTAATAGAGTAACCTTAGTATTAAGAAGCATATGACTTCATTTGGTTATTAAGTCTTTGAAAAAATCCAGGTAAAAACTTCTAAAACTAATTAATATTCACAAACAAAATCTTGATAATTGTTCATGAAGGAAAGAAGCTAGTTTCCTGTTTAATTTCTAGTCTATCATCACATAGTGTATGCATTTGCATTATGCACCACATATTATCTCTATCTTAGACCAAGTTACCCTTAAAAGTATTGTTATAGCTCAGGTGAGTCCAGGTAAGTCATTTTCAGTCAGGTGAAAGTTAATTAGACAATATAACTAGAAAACGATCCTAAACAATTTCTGAAAAATTGTTTTTCAAATGCATCATGACTTGACCAACAGTGGTATAAATCACTTAATCTGGATAGAACCCATAGCCGTTATCAACGTAAAAGAAACACCTGCATCTCATAAAACGTAATCCCAGTGTCATTTTTCGTTCATGTTTTCTTTGAATATGCCGGTCGGTCATTGACGGTAAACTTTGTGAAGATAATATAAACAAATTTGTGTGAACAACTATATTTTCTATATTGTAATCATCCAAAAATGCTTTTAAAAGCAACTAGCTTACATTTATTTATGTTATGTATTAATTTCAACTCGCCTGTGAAAGTCAATCTTGTCGTCTGTCAACACGGCAGCCGGCCGTGTGGGGGGCTGCCTCATGTTCTGTGTTGGCATCGGGCACACACTAATTCATAGGAGAAACTAAAATAATTTTGCCTTCTATTGGATCCCAATCTAAAGTATCTGACCCTTCAAATTTACTTTCAACTTCTGACAACATCGCTAGCAAAGAACTGTTGTACACGTTCTTCATCACTTCGATCTATCGGAGCGGCCATTTTGACGAGTCAGTATACCATTCGAATTCCTCCACACCTGTGGTTATTTTTAATGTATAATCCCGAGAATATCGAATGTAATTACACTAGAACCAATCGGAAGCATTCTACTTTCGTTTTCAGTCATAATTTTAGCAACAGGAGAGAGATTTGACGATCGGACCGCCGGTTGAAAACTCGGAGTCAAAAAACGTCTTTTTACGCGTGTAGCACTGAGGGCCATTTAAACCAACGCGTATATAGTCGCGTGTAGCTGAGTTTCGGTCTGTAACACCATACACAATGTCTTTAAACTCTACAACTTGGAACCTACCTGTTTGGTAATCCTATATCAAAGCAATACCGGAAACGGATCAAAACATTGTTGCCATACTAGTTGCACTACAGTGGGGTAGCACATTTGTGAATTAAACTTTGAATGTGATTTCAAATTCCCGAGGAAGGCAAGGAAAGATTTTGTTTTCATCTGAATATGGACGTACTAAAGAGTTTTTGTTTTCCAGTACAGACATGTCACTTTTACTTTTGAGAACTTGACTACAGAGAGACTTACTTTTGTCGTTTTTCCATCTGAGCGCGTACGTGTGCCTCAATCTTTGTAGGATCTTGTACAGCCTCGTTACCCAGTACTCTCATCAGATTGGCCATTCTCACTGTAACCAAACATTTTAAGTTTCACATAAACAATTAGCGTTCCAATTATGTTGTATTTTAGCATAAACATATAGATCTTGGGCAGTATTAAAACAAATGAAATCTGTTTGGTAAAATTTTCATACCCTAATTTCAATTTTCAAGGGATGAAACAAACAACCTTGAAACATTCTCAATACCTAAATATCTAAGATATCAATAACATTACTAATGCCAGATAAATATGAGTAATATGCACTGCATAGTTTTACAGAAATGAGGCCATATGTGGTCAATATGAGCCCTTTTCGCTCTACTTCTTAGGCCCCCAGGGGTCAGTTCAAGGGACAAGAAAAGCATATGGATGCACCTTGGTCCTTTGCACCATGTGAGCTAATATCTAGCATATAAAAATAGTGAAAATTTCAATTTGTATCAAAATATAATCCTATTTATATATTATTGCCTTCTTTTGAGGGCACTATGGTCTCATAGTGTTGTCGAGGGATGGCATAGTACCCAAGCCGAAGGCGAGGGTACTAGTCGAGGGATGGCATAGTACCCGAGCCGAAAATCTGGTTGTCACCATAGAGAATGTTTGACTGCCGACTCCGCCACATGATATTCATCTGAACTTTCCACCAGGTCAAAATGTCTTGCTCTTCTGGATGACATTGAGGGAACATATGAGCCAAAGGCGAGGGTACTATGCCATCACAAGACAACACTATGAGACTATAGTGTCCTCAAAAGAAGGCAATAATGTTTTTAGTACATAACGAATTGAAAAAATGTTAGAACAAAAAATTATGTGCGATCACCAATAACAATTTATTTAAAGAGACAATTCACTCAGACTAATTCTTTTACATAACCAAGAAACAAAATATGGCATAAATGTATTGTTCTACATTTCTTATGGAACATATAACATAAAATATTTACAAATTCCACGTCATTGTTTAGTATTTTAATTGATACCGTTGTAATTTCAAATCGTTGATCAATACGATTAAGTAGGTATAATATGTACGCTGTATCCACACCCACGCCAAAGTCACGCACATTAAACAAATGAACTACATAACCACTGAGGAGGTGGTAAATAATTTTTAGGCAAGATAATTCACCTAATAAGGTAAACACACTACTGTCAGAGCGATTTGAGCAGTTCTAGACAAAAGTTGCATTACTCTACGAGCAAGGGACAGGGTTCGGCATACAAGATGTTCGACCACAATGTGTAATGGCGGACAGCGAGCGAGTTTGAACATTTCACACGCATTTCACCACCATGGGCTTTTCTGGCATATCACAATAAAACCGACTGATCTAATTTCCATTAGAACTGGGTTTTTTCCCGATACATGTACAAATTTTTATGTTCTCTTAGACTGAATTGTCCCTTTAAACGAGTGCGGACACGTCTAAACTTTAACATTTATAAATGTCATGGTTGGAGGCGTCTAAATACATTTTTCCAGGCAGAAAATCCTCACTGCATATTTTGTTGCCTGCTCAGTTCAATTTGCTATTTTGTTCTTTTGTAAATTCATCAGCATTAAAGTTTCCAAAACGTGACATTTATGTTTTGCAAAACGTCGTCCGCACACGGCTTGTTTGCCAGTGAACAGTGCAGATAGCGACTGTGACGTCATTTTCGTAACAAAAAGCACGTCAAACCATAGTGCCCCGGGAAACCATAGTTCCGGGACTATGGCTAAATAGTGCCCGGGGGCTGAGCCAAAGAAAATGCAAGAAAAAGTCACGTTATGTACTAATACAGTATAACACGAACCTCTGGCGACCAACAAAATAACTTTGTTATAAACATAGTTTGTTATACACACATTATTGACATCTTATAGAAACCTTGATGGGTAATGAAAATCACTATGTTATAACCATGTTTTACTGTACTTAATGTTGACATTCTAAGAGACCAATCAAATCGAATATCTCACCTTTAGGCTCTGGTGGCGGCTGTAAACCAAGTCTTATTTTTTCCTGTTCATCTTTCTGTGCTTCTTGTCTGTTTTGTCGTCGTAACTTCTTCCTTTCTTTCTTCGTGAGGTAAACAGGAATTTCAGGTGGTTTCTCAGGTTCAGCTACCAAATGCAAATTATACAACTATTAAGAATGGCAAGGTTTTTTGAAATTTTCACATTTACATCCAGTAGAGGGACTGTATCAAAACTTTTGACTTAAATTACAAAGGGAGGTAATTCTAGTTTTAACTAAATTGAAAGATTTTTTAAGAGAATCTGGAGCCAGATCAGAAATGATTATGATCATATATTGGTGTTCAAGTATCTACTGAATTTATCATCATTGTAGAACAAACTCAGTTTAATATTCTATAACTGTACATTATCAGTTATGTGGGGATCCGGAGTATGCCAAGTTGTATGTGAAGTTGTTTCCACATGGAGAAGGATTAACATCAGAAAACTGTCAGCACATTAACCCTTTACCACATGTAAGCGACGTTGGACGCCCCCGCACCATCTCAATGTAAGTGCCTCTGGACGCCCGTACACGATCTCAATGCAAGCGACTCTGGACGCCAATTTGACTATCAATGTTTTTGCTAGCTTCGTATCACGTGATAAAAGCGCCATCTGTGTTCAGACTTTACAATCTAGTTATAGACGTGACCAAATTTCTAACCAATCAAAAATCAGTGTTACTATATAAAACTCTGAATATATTAGCCGAGAAAATCACACATGTGTTCACTGCTTCACTCATGTTACCGGGGACACCATCATGGCTTCTGTTGTTGATATTACGGCAGATATTTGTAATTATAAGTACAATGTCATGATATTTAAATATCACAGGCCTAAAAGCATATAATCTGACAATGATTTAGACCATGTTTTATTCAATTTGACCGATTGAAAATCTGATGGTCATGAAGAACGGTGAGGTCCCGTACTATCGCCATTACCTGACGCCGTGTTGGAATGGACTGGCGAGTTTACAGCCGTGAGTGTTGATAATTTTGTTAGAAACTTGTTGTTAAAACTTCAATACACCTTTAATATACTTCATCTAAAGTTGATAGATTATTTTCGTGCATTTTTCAACGGCAAATAATGTACAAACATCCCACAAGTCTGAACACAGGTGGCGCTTTCATCACGTGATACGAAGCTAGCAAAACATTGAGAGTCAAAATGGCATCCAGAGTCGCTTGCATTGAGATCGTGTACGGGCGTCCAGAGGCGCTTACATTGAGATGGTGCGGGGGCGTCCAACGTCGCTTACATGTGGCAAGGGGTTTACTGGAATATAGGGAGTATGCAAGTGTTCAGGTTTCCACATGAAATTATCATCATCTTACCTTCAGATAGCTCTAAGTAAATTAGCTGGAATGTAGGGAGTATGTGATCAGTATTCAGGTTTCCATAGGACGAAGTCTGAATCAGACGACACAGTCCCACTTACTGTACCAGGATACAATTACAGTGCAGCAACGAGGATACTGTCACCGTACTCAATACCTGGGGTTATCTCCCTTGTATAGTATCTTAAATATATACTGGTAGGTTTATCATATACTAATACAATCATATCCTCTTTGTGACTGGGTGAGGACACTTAGCATTATAACATTGTATATTCAGATTGACTAACACCAAATATCATATACAGAGGATTCCACATAATCAAATAACGGTTATTTGAATATTTGGGTTATTTGCATCAAATTCTGCGGTCCCGATTTTTTCCTTCTTTATATTTGTTTTTCAACTCTGTGTATTTGCATAGACTTTTACATGACCTCCGGTTATTTGAATACAGAGGATTCCACTTATTTGAATAAGTCATTTTCCAGAAGAAATTATGCAAATAACCGGAGTATTCGAATAGGTGGAATTGACATTTTGCACATTCGTTTGACCTCACACATACGTATGTGAACAGGCAAATAGATATCGTTTCGTTTACTTGATAAATACGTAAATTACTTACACTTAAAACGAACAACAAGTTATTATTTTCGAAGTTGTATATCAATTTTAATTGTTTAATAACAAAAAATATTACAATATTAGATTCTTGTTTACGTTAGATCGACAATTGAATATTTGAGAAACAGCTGAACGATCGATATCAAATGCAAGAAGAGGCCCAGAGGGCCTGTATCGCTCACCTGGTTTGTAATGCCTAGTAAGGTTCATTGTTTCTTTTCTGAAGAAATTTGAATATTTACCTCTAATTCCCCTATTGGGCCCCACTCTTTCTTCTCAAGGGGGTCAGAGCCAAAAATTATAGGAATTCTGTTAACCCCAAGGATGTTTCTGGGCCAAATTTGGTTAAAATCCAAGCAGAACTCTAAGACTAGTAGCAATTTATAGGATTTACCTAAATTTCCCTATTGGGCCCCGCCCCTCCTGCCCCCAGGGGGTCAGAGCCAAAATTTATACAAGTTCTATTCCCCTTCCCCCAAGGATGTTTCTGGCCAAATTTGGTTTCAATCCATGCAGAACTCTAGGACAAGTAGCGATTTATAGGATTTACCTCTATTTCCCCTATTGGGCCCCGCCCCTCCTGTCCCCAGGGGGTCAGAGCAAAAATTTATACAAAGTTCTGTTCCCCTTCCCCCTAGGATGTTTCTGGCCAAATTTGGTTACAATCCATGCAGAACTCTAGAACAAGTAGCGATTTATAGGATTTACCTAAATTTCCCCTATTGGGCCCCGCCCCTAATGTCCCCGGGGGGGTCAGAGCCAAAATTTATACAAGTTCTATTCCCCTTCCCCCAAGGATGTTTCTGGCCAAATTTGGTTACCAACCATGCAGAACTCTAGGACAAGTAGCCATTTATAGGATTTACCTCAATTTCCCCTATTGGGCCCCGCCCCTCCTGTCCTCGGGGGGTTCAGAGCAAAAATTTAAACAAGTTCTGATCCCCTTCCCCCAAGGATGTTTCTGGCCAAATTTGGTTACAATCCATGCAGAACTCTAGGACAAGTAGCGATTTATAGGATTTACCTAAATTTCCCTTATTGGGCCACGCCCCTCCTGTCCCCAGGGGGTCAGAGCCAAAATTTATACAAGTTCTGTTCCCCTTCCCCCAAGGATGTTTCTGGCCAAATTTGGTTACAATCCATGCAGAACACTAGGACAAGTAGCGATTTATAGGATTTACCTCAATTTCCCCTATTGGGCCCCGCCCCTCCTGTCCCCGGGGGGTCAGAGCCAAAATTTATACAAGTTCTATTCCCCTTCCCCCAAGGATGTTTCTGGCCAAATTTGGTTTCAATCCATGCAGAACTCTAGGACAAGTAGCGATTTATAGGATTTACCTCAATTTCCCCTATTAGGCCCAGCCCCTCCTGTCCCCGGGGGGTCAGAGCAAAAATTTATACAAGTTCTGTTCCCCTCCCCCCAAGGATGTT